>NC_007092.3:109741-169741 GCF_000004695.1 Dictyostelium discoideum AX4
TCAATTTATTGGCCAATAAATAAATATAAAATAAATTTGCTAATAAATTATCAATATTGGTATTATTATTTGAAATTATTGATAAAAGTTTAATTTCCCAATAAATATTATGAATTTCTTTTTCTAATAAAATTAATTCTTTTTTTGCTTTTTTTTTATTGTTGATATTGATATTATTATTATTATTATTATTATTTTTCATATTAATTAAATATGGTTTTAATACATTTAAATCATTTAATGTATTTAAAATATGATTAGGTATTAATTCATTTAAAATATTTTTATCTAATCTACCAATATATAGTAAAAAACATTTTAATACTCTTGATAAATATTCCCAAACATCTTGTTTTTGTAATATATCTGAATTAAACATTTTTATATTTTTATTTTCCAAAGCATTATCATCATCATCATTATTATCATTACCATTATTAAATATTTCAAATGATTTAATTAATGGTAATAAATAAAATGAAATTATAAATTCAATGTTAACTTTATTAAATAAATCTAAACTTGAAATTAAGAGATCCACTAAATAATAATTAATTGTTAAATCGTGTTTTTTTTTATTTGTATAACCCATAAAATCTACATAATCAAGCACTTCTTTTATAAAAGAAGTATCAATGTGATCATAAAAATGTGATAAAACAATTGAGATATGAATTAGTTTTCTTTTATTCATTATTTTATCCTCTAGAGTTTTTATTTCATTTTCATTTTCATTTTCATTTTCATTTTCATTTTCATTTTCATTTTCATTTTCATTTTCATTTTCATTTTCATTTTCATTTTCATTTTCACTCTCATTTTTATTTTCATTTTCATTTTCACTTTCACTCTCATTTTCATTTTCATTTTCATTTTCATTTTCATTTTCACTTTCATTTTCATTTTCACTCTCATTTTCATTTTCATTTTCACTCTCATTTTCATTTTCATTTTCATTTTCATTTTCATTTTCATTTTCATTTTTTTTTTTGTCTTTTATTAATGATAATAATTTAAAACATCTTTTTAATATCACATCTATTACTGATTTTGTTTCAGTTTCTTTATTTATTTTTGCGTTTGATACTAGTTTTGGTTTTAAAATATCTGAAATCGCATGAATTTCATATGGATGATAAGAAGTTGATTGTATTAATAAAATATTTAAAAATCCTATAAATATTTCACCATTTTTACCATAGTCGCTACAATTTTTACCATTATAAGTAATTGGTAAACTAAAAGGATTATTAAATATTTATAGTTAAATCCCTTAATATTCCAAGTGATACCTTTGAAACTAATTGTATCTCTTTATTATTAGTATAACTATCATACATCTCATCCTCTTCCTCATAATCATCTTTATTTACTAAATGTTGTAATAATATATTAATTAAAGTTTTTGGTGATGATTTAAATAAAGAAATTGACATTGAAGTTAACCATTTTTGAATTGTTGTAATTGTTTCTGAAGTTATTGGATTTTTTGGTGATGGTGATTTTTTATCTTTAGTTTCAGTTGTAGTATTATCATCACCATCTTGTTGTTGTTGTTGTTGTTGTTGTTGTTGTTGTTGTTGTTGTTGTTGTTGTTGTTGTTGTTGTTGTTGTTGTTGTTGTTGTTGCTGTGGTTGCTGTGGTTGTTGTTGTGGTTGTTGTTGTTGTTGATTTGTATGAGAAGTGAAATTGGTTGAAAAAGTTGTGGTAATAGATTCATTAAAGTTTTTAATCTTTTTAAAGAATTCAACAATTATAAAAGATAATGTTGATATTGATATTGAGTTATCAAGTCCATTTGATAATGATTCAAATGATAATAAATCTTTTGTAACTAATTTAATCAATAGGTCAATTGAAAAACTCTTAAAATCTATACCTTCTAATTTACTATTAATTTGATGTTGTTTCTCTATTAAATAATCAATTAATTTAAATATAAATTCAAAATGGTATCCCTTTATATTTTGTTTTTTATTTATTATTATTAAAATATAATTTAATACTTTATATATATATATATATATATATATATATATATTTGAAAATTAAATTAGTAATTTATTATTATTATTATTTTTTATACTATTACATACATTTAGGGTTGAATTGAATTGAATTTTCAATTAGAATATCAATTAATCGATGAAGATGAATATTATTATTATTTAATAATAAAATTTTATCAATTAATGATGCTATAGTTGTTAAACCTTGATTAGTACTTTCTTTTGATGTCTTTATAAATAATTTATAAAGATCCAAGTCATTATAACTATTATCTTCATTTGTTGTTGTACTTGTTGTTGTACTTGTTGTATTTGGAGTTGATAATGATTCATGAACTAATTGATTAACAAAATTAGATTCTTCTTTAGGAATGAAAATTGATTTAAATGATAATGCTACATGATGAATAAGTTTTAGATCATTCATAAGTAATTTCTTTAATTCTGATACAACCATTGAAAATTCTTGTGTGGTTGGATTAATTCCAACATAGTCCCAAATATATTTAATTATTATTCTTGGATTATTATAATGTTTTAAAAATTTAATTATTAAATCAATGCTTTCATTAGATTGAATAGTTTTACTACTCCAGTACTTTAAAATTGAATCAACATATTCATCATTTAAATTTTCATTATTATTATTTTTATTATTTTTATTTTTATTTTTATTATTTTCAATTATTCTATCTAATAATTTATTTAATTGTTCTATATTATTATTTTTATTATCTTTAGTTTTATAAAGATCCATTTTATTTTTATTTTATTTTTTAACAAAAAAAAAAAAAAAAAAAAAAAAAAAAAGGGATGAAGTGATATACCCTTATTCGATTTCTGAAAATTGTCGATAATGATTTTTTTTTTTTTAAAAAATAAAATATTTTTTTTTATAAAAAATTTTTTTATTTTTTTTTTCATTTAAAATTTTTTTTTATTTTCGTTTTTCGTCAAAAAAAAAAAAAAAAAAAAAAAAATAGAAAAGTCAAAATAAAGAAAAAGTCAAAATATGGAAAATAATAATAATAATAATAATAATAATAATTTAAATAATATAAGTATAGAAATATTTTCACCGCAAAAAAGGTTACCATTAAAACATACAATATCACAGACAACTAAAAATGATAATAAAATAAAAAAAGAGAGTAATTTAAAGAGTGAACAAAATGATAAAGATATGTTAAATGTTGATGAAATAAAACAAGAAGATGGAGTAGATGGTGATGATGATGATGAAATGGATAATGAATTATTTCAAAGTAAAAAATTAGTAATTACAGGTCAAACAATATCAAGAGAAGGTGAATATTTAAAAGGACATGGCACATTTAACGATGGCAGTGGTAGTTTAGTAGCATCAGTTTGTGGTACATTAGATAAAGTCGACAGATTGGTGTCTGTAAAAGCATTGAAATCGCGTTACCACGGCGAAGTGGGCGACATCATCGTAGGTAGAATCACAGAGATCACATCAAAGCGTTGGAAAGTCGACGTAAACTCACGTTTGGATTACATTCTAATGTTGTCAGCCATCAATTTGCCAGGCGGCATTCAAAGACGTCGTACATCAGCCGACGAGCTACAAATGAGATCCTTCTTTGTTGAGAATGATTTAGTTTATGCAGAGGTTCAAATGGTGATGGGCGATGGTTCGGTGGCAATTCACACTCGTAATCAAAAGTATGGTAAATTGCAAAATGGCCATTTCACAAAGGTCATCCCATCATTGATTAAACGTTCCAAACAACATTTCTATAATTTAGAATGTGGTGTAGATGTAATTTTAGGTGTCAATGGCTATATTTGGATTGCAGATTCTGAGCAACAAAAAAATCAACAACAGTTCATTCAAAAACATGAAAAAGAACCAACTTTCGATCCAAGTATCCCTTTGATAATACCCGATGAAATTAAACAAGTCTCAAAGGAATCAAGAGATCGTATTGCTCGTGTAAAAAATTCAATCTCTCTCTTGGAGAAAGGTTTCCTCTTAATTCATCAAAAATCAATTATGAACGTTTATAAATTATCTTTAAAAATGAAATTACAATCAAAAGATTTATTACACCCACAATATATTAAACAAATTTTAACTGTTTTATCGACAACTGATTATGATAATGATGATAATAATGAAAATGATCAATAAAATAAAATAAATAAAATAAATAATTTTTTTTAAAAAAAAAAAAAAAAAAAAAAACACTATAATTATTAGTTTGTTTTAAATTATAATATTTATATTTTTGTTTATATAGGATCGCAATCTCTTTTATTATTATTATTTTTTTTCAAATAAAGTTATTGCACCTTCATATATTAAAAAGTTTATGCTAACTGTTGGAATTACTTTTAAATATGCTGGTCTAATACCTTTATATAATGCTGAAATTCCTTCAGTTTTTGTAATTTTAATTATTGCGTCTATAAAATTTTTATATATTGGTAATTGATTTCTATCAAAATGTTGTAACATTATTCTTCTTTTTACAACATCTAATGGATATAAAACTTTTTTTTTTTTTTTTTTTTTTTAAAATAAATTAGTATAAGCAACTTTTTTAAAAAGAAAAAGTTAATAAAATAATACCTACTTGTCATAGTTAAGCCACCAGATATTGCACCATAAATTGAAGGAGCATATAATGGAGGTGATTTTAAAATGTATTGTTGAGTTTTTTCTTTTATAGTTTCATAAAATGTAAAGTTTAAAGCTGCAAATGGTGCTATATTTAAAATTCCTGCACTTAAACCTCTAAAGAAACCAATGATACCTAAATCTCTATAAATTCCTTTTGTAACATTCTTAATTGTCGCTGCAGTGGGTGCACTGTTTATTTGTTTGTTTGTTTGTTTGTTTGTTTGTTTGTTTGTTTGTTTGTTTGTTTGTTTGTTTGTTTGTTTGTTTGTTTGTTTGTTTGTTTGTTTGTTTGTTTGTGTGATGAGAGGTATGTTAGTCTTTCCCACATATTTTAGAATAAACAATGAAAAAAAAAAAGAGAGATAGAGAGGGTGTAGTGCTTGTTTGTATGTATGTATATTTAACATACATAACAGTGATATGAGTTTTAATGACATCCAATGGATGAGTTAATGCAACTGAAACTACACCAGATGAAGCACCAGCCCACATCCTATTGATAACACTTATTGAACCATCAGGTTCTGATGCCATCCTTTTAAATGCACCATATGAATAGAATCTAATAGCTGATTGTGGTCCTGCCTTTATAATGTTTACAAAGTTACCTCTAAATAATCCAGCTATACCTTCCTCTTTAATTATCACTTTGAATGCTGGTATTATCCTATTATATTTAGTTCCATCCTTTAATATCACTTCAACTTGATTCAATATCTTTATTCTTTCTAATGGTGCTGTTAATGTTCTTGATACTATACCTGCTATTAATCCTGAAAAAAAGTCATTACTATGAAATAATGTTGATGATTTTGTTGTTGTTGCCGTTGTCGTTGTCGTTGTTGTCGAATTATTTAAATTATCATTTTTATTGTTATTATTTTGATTATTATTTTGGTTATTATTATTTTGATTATTGATGACCATTTGATTTCGCTTAAAACTCTAAAAAAAAAAAAAAAAAAAAAAATTAAAAAAAAAAAAAAAATCAACATGCTTTTTTAATTTTGATAATTCACAAACATTTCAAATCACTTTTTTTTTTTTTTTTTTTTTCTAATTTGTTTTGTTAAACAAAAACAAAAACAAAAACAAAAAGAAAAAAGTAAAAAAAAAAAAAAAAAAAAAATAGAGGGCATATAAAAATTTAAATGATAATTATCATTTAGATTTTTATTATAATTTTTTTTTTTTTTTTTTTTTTTAGTGTCTTAATTAAATTTATTTTAAAACTATTTTATTTTAAATTGATTATTACTTTAATTAGTATTGTTTTTAAAAATTCATTTTTTTTTAATTTTTATTTTTTATTTTTTAATTTTTTTAAATCTTATTCAAAAATAAATAAAAAATAAAATAAAAATAAAAAAAAAATAAAAAAAAAATAAAAAAAAAATAAATGAATTTTTTTAAAAAATTTTCTGAAATTTCCTTTATAGGACTGTGGGGATATTTTTTTTTATTTTTATTTTTTATGAAAATATGCAAACTTAAAAAACTATTTAAATGAATTTACAATTTTTTTTTTTTTTTTTTTTTTTTCATTAATAAATAATAATTAAAATTTGCATATATAAAAGAAATAAAAATTTTTTATTTTTTGTAAACATATTATTTTCTGTAAATAAATCATATAATTTTTCAACATACATATATATATATATATTTTTAAAATAAAATAAAATAAAAATGTCATTTAATCCAGAAGAATTTACTGATAAAACAAATACAATTTTGTTAAGAACTCAAGAATTGGCAAGAGAAAAATCAAATGTACAATTAGCACCAATACATTTGGCTGTTACATTATTAAATGATGAAGATAATTTAGCAAAATCTATATTTGAAAAAGCTGGTGGAGATGTACCAAAAATTGATGCTGGTTTTAAAAGATTATTAGCCAAACAACCTGTTCAAAATCCAGTACCACCGTAAGTACTTATTTTTTCAATTAATTTTTTTTTTTTTTTCATATTATTCTTATATTAACCTTATTATTTTTTTTTATAATTTTTAATTTAGTGAAATTTCTCCAAATTCATTATTTTTACAAGTTTTAAGATCAGCAGCACGTCATCAAAAGAATAATGGTGATTCTCATTTAGCAGTTGACCATTTAATATTGGGATTATTGGATGATAGAGATATATTATCAGTATTGGGAGATGCTGGTGCAACCAAAGAACAAGTTATACAAGCAGTTAAAGAGATTAGAGGAAATAAAAAGATTACAAGTAAAACTGCAGAATCTACCTATGAAGCATTATCAAAATATGGTTATGATTTGGTTTCACAAGCACAAGAGGGTAAATTAGATCCTGTAATTGGTAGAGATGAAGAGATTCGTCGTGTTATTAGAGTACTTTCCAGAAGAACCAAAAACAATCCAGTTTTGATTGGTGAACCTGGTGTTGGTAAAACTGCAGTTGTTGAAGGTTTAGCACAACGTATTGTACGTGGTGATATTCCTGATAATTTGAATGCACGTGTTATAGCATTGGATATGGGTGCATTAATTGCCGGTGCAAAGTATCGTGGTGATTTTGAAGAACGTTTAAAAGCTGTACTTAAAGAAGTTAAAGATTCAAATGGTGGTATCATTTTATTCATTGATGAAATCCATTTGGTATTGGGTGCTGGTAAAACCGATGGTGCAATGGATGCTGCAAACTTATTGAAACCAATGTTGGCAAGAGGTGAACTTCGTTGTATTGGTGCTACAACATTGGATGAATATCGTCAATACGTCGAAAAGGATCCAGCATTTGAACGTCGTTTCCAACAAGTGTTTGTAAATGAACCAACAGTAAATGATACCATTTCAATTCTTCGTGGTCTTAAAGAGCGTTATGAAACTCATCATGGTGTTAGAATTACCGATAACGCTTTAGTGGTTGCTGCTCAATTGTCTCATCGTTACATTACCAATCGTTTCCTTCCTGATAAAGCAATCGATTTGGTTGATGAAGCTTGTGCCAATACTAGAGTTCAATTAAATTCTCAACCAGAGGCAATTGATAATCTTGAACGTCGTAGACTTCAATTGGAGGTTGAATCGGCTGCACTTGAAAAAGAAGAAGATGATGCTTCAAAACAAAGATTAAAAGCTGTTCAAGAGGAACTCAATCAAATCAAGGATGAACTTCAACCACTCGAAGCAAAATATCAAAAAGAAAGATCAAGAGTCGATAAAATTCGAGAACTTAGAAAGAAGCTCGAAGATATTAAAGTTAAACTTTCAGATGCTGAAAGAAGATATGATACCTCTGCTGCCGCTGATTATCGTTACTTTGTAATTCCAGATTTAGAGAAACAAATTGAAGTTTGTGATAAAGAAAGAAAGGAAAATAAAAAGGATGCAATGGTTAGTGAAGTTGTAACACCGGAACAAATTGCTGATGTTGTCTCACGTTGGACTGGTATTCCAGTAAGTAAATTAAGTCAAACAGAGAAACAACGTCTCTTATCATTGGCTGATCATCTTCATAATAGAGTCGTTGGTCAAGATGAAGCTGTAGATGCAGTTGCCGATGCTGTATTACGTAGTAAGAGTGGTTTGGCAAGAGAGAATCAACCATTGGGATCTTTCTTATTCTTGGGTCCAACTGGTGTTGGTAAAACTGAATTGGCAAAAGCATTGGCATTGGAATTGTTTGATGATGAATCTCATATGGTTAGAATTGATATGAGTGAATATATGGAACAACATTCGGTTTCTCGTTTAATTGGTGCTCCACCAGGTTATGTAGGTTATGATCAAGGTGGTCAATTAACTGAAGCCGTCAGAAGAAGACCATACAGTGTAGTATTGTTTGATGAAGTTGAAAAAGCTCATCAACAAGTTTGGAATGTTCTCTTACAAGTATTGGATGAAGGTCGTCTTACCGATGGTCAAGGTAGAACCGTAGATTTCTCAAATGTTGTTATCATTATGACCTCAAATTTAGGTAGTCAATACATCCTTGGTGAACAAGCAAACAAAGAAGGTGGTAACAACTCTTTATCACAAGCTTGTAAAGATAAAGTCATTGATGAAGTTAGAAAACATTTCCGTCCAGAGTTTTTAAATCGTCTCGATGATATAATTGTCTTTACTCCATTGAGTAAAGAAAACCTTCATAGTATTATTACTCTTCAATTAAGATCCGTCGAAAAGAGATTAGAAGATCAAAATATGTCTTTAAAGATTTCAAACGATGCTTTAGATTCAATTATCAATGCTGCATATGATCCAATCTTTGGTGGTAGACCATTGAAACGTTACATTGAAAAGAATATTGTCACTGAACTTAGTAAACTCATCCTTGGTGGTAAATTAAAAGAAAATCAAGGTGTTGTTGTCAATGAAAAAGATCATCATCTCAACTTTGATATTATAGATTTAAAACAACAACAACAACGTCCAGCTTCTCCAACCAAAAAACAAAAAACTATTAAATAAAAAAAAATAAAAAATAAATAAAATCTATCTGTTTTTTTAAAATTAAAATATATATTTACAAGTTTATTTATTTTTTACATAATATCAATAATAAATTATTATCTATTATTATTATTATTATTAATTATTATTATTATTATTTTGATTGTATTAATATTAAACCACTCCAATTAAAAAAACTTTGAGTAATACTAATAGATTTTAAACCTTTAAGAACTACATTTGATTTACAATAAATTTGATCATTTGTTAATCTACCTTCAATTGGTTCACATTCAATTCCTCCTATTGATAGTGTATCGATAGGTTTGTTTGAATTAAAATTACCAACTAATAAATATAATTGTGAATTATCATATTCTTTTAAAGTAATAAAATAAACTTCTGTGACATAAATTTGAATATAATCACAGTTATTACCAACATATCCATAATTACAATGACATATTCCTGTATTTCTAATTTAATTTTTTTAAAAAAAATAATAATAATAATAATAATAATATAAAAAAAACATATATTAGTATAATTGTTTTAAATATTTATATATATATATATATTATATATATATATTATTTTTACATACTCGTCAGAAAAACCATTTTCGCAAGAATAAGGAATTCGATTTTGATAAGATACAGCTAGACCAGGTAAGAAAAACACAATAAAATCATTTTGGAATATTGATGTAGTGAAAGATGCAGGAACACTTAAAATGTTACCATTATTAAAAGTTTTAAAACTATTACTTATGCTACAACTGAAACGAGAATCTGAAAGTGAATGTTTAATACATTCTTGACCATCCAAAGTAAAAATTAAATTTGAAAAATTCGAACCAAATGAATGTCCAATTACATCAAGATTTGTTGTATCCTTGATTGTAACTGAACTTGCCACTGGAACATTTGGATTCGTATTTAATCCTAAAACTATTATTATTAAAATTATTATTATTATTGTTATTATTTTATATAAAGTTAATAAAGGGAAAAATAAAAAAATAAAAAAATAAAAAAAAGAAAAGGTGGAAATTTCTTACCCTTTGAAATTGGAAATTAAAAGGAAATTAAAGAAATTAAAATTTTTGGCATATATTTTATTTTAAAACAAATTTTTTTTTTTTTTTTTTTGAAGAAAAGGAAAAAAAAAAATAAAAAATTAAAAATTTAAAATAAAAACCCTAAAATTTGTTTTGAAAAAAAAATAATTATTATAAATTTTTTTTTTTTTTTTTTTTTTACCAATTACAACTAATATCTTATTTTAATAATTATAATATATCTAAATTTTTTTTTAAAAACACCACATTGTTTAAAATTAATTTGCTTTTTTTTTTTTTTTTTTTTTTTTTTTTTTTTACATTTTTTTTTTTTTTCACTGTAATCAATTCGTTTTTTTTAATTTTTTAATTTTTTAATTTTTTTTTTTTTTTATTTTTTTTTTTCATTTCTCAATTTTTTTTTTTTATTTCAATCAAACACAAATAATTAAAGATCTACAACAATGGGTCAAGATAGAGACGATAATCCATATAAACTTTCACCACGTTATAGAAACAAGGCACCAGTTATCAGAAACCCTAAATTTGATTGTATAGAACTTTTCAGTAAACTTGGTTCATGTCTTTCTAAAAGTGGTTTTGATATATCAAAATGTGCACCTCAACTTGCATTAGTTAATGATTGTAAAAAACAAGCTGTAAGTTTAATATACTATTATAGCTGTTTCAAATATTTTGTTTAATATGATTTTTTTTTTATAGAATTACTAACTTTTTTTTATGGGGAAAAATAGAAAATTGTAAGACGTGTTTCACCATTTGGTTTCCATTTCAATAGAATCGTTTCAAATAAATTTAAAATTCCAATTCCATAATTTAATAAAAAAATATATAAAAAAAAAAAAAAAACAGAAAAAGATAAAATAAAATAAAATTAAAGATGATAATAAAAATTTAAGATTTAAAAAAAAAAAAAGGAAAAAAAGATAAAAATAAATAAAAAAAAAGATAAAAATAAAGAAAAAGAAAAAGAAAACAGACTTTTTTTTTTTTTTTTTTGTAATTATTTATTTATTTATTATTTTAAGGTTGAATAGTTAAAATGATTGGATATAAAGTTTTGGATTTTGGATTTTGAATAAAAGCAAATCCTTTTGGTGAATAATTCTTTTCAGTTGATAAATTATGAAGACGAATGAAATCAACAGCAGAACAAAAACCAACTCCACTACCAAAACCTCTAACTAATGATTGTTCACCATTGGTAACGTATCCAATTGGTTTTCTAGTCATTTCATCATAATACTTATAAAGTTGATCAATTGTATTTGGCATATTATTTTTTGTTAATTTTGGTGTTATCAGTTCAATTGGTTTATAATCTCTTTTATAGTATTTATATGATAATAATTGAATATCTGATTCCAAAGGTTCATAAATTATTGAATTTGGTAATGGTTTACCACGATTAAACATTTTAATACTAACTCTAACCAATCCTCTATCATTCGCTTCATTAATAGTTTCTTGATTAAATGGAATATTTATATTATCTAATTTTTATAAATTATTATTAATATTATTATTATTATTATTTTTTTTTTTTTTTTTTTTTTTTTTTTTTTTTTTTTTTTTTTTTTTTTTTTTTTTTTTAATAAAAAAAATAATACATTACTTTTCATAATTGGATAATTTGAAGGTTCTAAAAGTGATAGGGCTAATTTACCTCTATATACAAAGTATGGTTGTGGTGATAAAATTAATTCGCCATCAGTACCAATTATATTTTTTAATTTTTTAGATTTATGTTCTTCTTGATTTGATTTTTTAGAGGTTGTTATTGTTGTATCATTTTGTTGTGGTTGTTTTGATGATGGTTGATTAAAATCCAAAATTTCATTTTTATTATATCTTAAAATCCAATTCCAACAAGGTCTAAATGGAAAGAAAACTGAATTTTTTAAATAATTTATTCTTTTTGAAGGTGGTGTTTTTTTAAATTTTTGTTCTAAAACTGTGGTTGTCATATCATAATAGGAATCACATGATTTTGAATCTGGATAATCTCTTGGAAAACTTGGTAAACCTTGTTCCAAAAGCATTCTATCTCTATCCTCTAAACCAATTGACCATGCACCAGCATAAATTAAAGGTATCCAAAATGCTAAACCCCAACCACCTGGTACAATTATATCCCAACCTGATCCATATCCTCTTGTTAATCCACCATCCCTTTGAATTAACATAATTGTTGGTGTCGATGGTGGTAATTGATTTTTGGTAGTGCTATTATCATCTTTAATAAATGAATTTTTTTGATCATTTAAATCTTTAATTCTTTTTCTTCTTTCATTTACTTTATGATTTTCTTCAATATTCTTTGACATATATGATCTCTTTTCTTCATCCCAAAGCTCTGATACTGCTACTTGTTTACAAATTTTATTCCAATTAACTATGATTTGATTTATTGAATGATTAATTTTAGTGGTGGTGGTAGTAGAATCTTTAATATTTGGTTTTGCAATTGATCTAACTTGAAGTGCAACCTCTTCTGGTATTCTACAAACTAATCTTGGATCATGAACTCTTAATGAAATAACAGTACCTTTTGGTAATGTTGCAGGTGTTCTTAATGTATTTAATAAACTCCAAACTTGATTTGATTCCAATTGATCTTTATTTTCATTATTTTGTTGTTGTTGTTGATTTAAATATAAAATTGAATTTAATATTGAGTGTGATTTTGAACCTGTTAATTCAAATCTTTGTAATTGTTGCTCCAAGTTATTAATATTCACTAATAATTAATTAATTAATAATTAATAAATTTATTTATTAATTTATTTTAATAATACAATAATAATAATATTTTAAACTTACAATTAAATTGACTTGCACTTTTTTCAAAAATAAAAGTAATTTCATTTAATGCTGCTGGATGAATCCAAACCCAAATTTTTCTTTGATTGTCATTATTGTTGTTGTTATTATTATTATCTTGTTGTTTCCATAAATATTTAGCAGGACAAATAAAATGAAATGGAAACCTGTCAATATAATAAATATCAATTGTACCTTCTCTTGAACCTGTTAAATAAGATTTATTTGAAATTGGAGTTGAATTTGGATCTGTTATGGTTGAAAAGAAATTTATGATATTTGATTCTAAACCTGTGATTTCAATGCACTGATAGTATGAACAATCATATAATGTACAAAAATGTGAAGATGCTCTAAAAGTTGATCTAACACCTTTACCATTGATTGATTTAGCAATCTTATGTCCCCAAATACTTAACATCTTCATCCTTTTTGCATGCCAAATATGTGTCTCTAACCATTTAAATGTTTTTTGTCTTCTTTCATAATCTCTTAATAAATAAGCTGGTCTTCTCTTTGCTTTTCTAACAACTGTTTTCTCTCTTAATAATTTACCACCTTCCGATTTATTAGTTTGTGCTGATTTTTCAATCTAAAAAATTAAATAATTATTAATAAAACAATATATGTATATATCAGCGGTTGTAATAAATATAAATTATATACTTACTTCATTTTGTGCTCTTTTTCTTAAATGGACTGGTAATCTGTAAACATTATGACTCATTGTTCTTCTTCTAAGATAACGAGGTAAACTTTGAAATGCTCTTGTATTACTCTTTTTGGTGGTAATAGCTTTGAGGAATTGATTGATCTCTGATTTTCTTGAATTTACATAGGATAAAACACTCAAAGATGCTGGTGCTCTAAAATCCTTTTTCTTCATGTCAGTTGAATCTTTATATTTTTCATTTCCATCATTATTATCCATCATAAAAAAAAAAAAAAAAAAAAAAAAAAAAAATCTAATCTTCCTACAATCTGTGAAATGACAAAAAAAATGTAATAATAAAAAAAAAAACTGATTTCGTAATAATTTCTTGAAAAACAATGAAATATCAAAAAAAAAAAAAAAAAAAATAAAAATGATCAGTTTTTTTTTTTTTTTTTGTCGTCTATTTTTAATTTTTTTATTTTTTTTTCTTTAAAAATTATTAATTTTATTGTATTATTATTATTTATTTATTTTTATTGTTTTTTTTTTTTTTAAAAAAATTCACAAATAAATTAATTTAAATTATTTTGTAAAGAATAAGAAAATGGATTTTGCATCAAGTGAAATTTTATTTTTTAAAATAATTAGAAATACATATCTTTTTAAAAAAATTTTAAATCATTTAAATACAACTAATAAATATTATAAATACTATAATGATAATAATAATAATAATAATAATAATAATAATAATAATAATAATAATAATAATAATAATATCCAAGAATCAATTAAAGAAATTAATTTACTTAAAGTTAGAAAATATGAAAATATAATTTCAGTTGATTGGATGATTCAAAACAAATATTTTTATTTATTAAAATGGAAATTAAATGACAATAATTCAAATCTTAAATTTCCCAATAAAATGGTAGAGAAATTTTGTATGAATTTTTCAGATTCATTCCCATTGGAATTATTTAAAGATATCTATTCAAAGATTGGTTATTATTTTATTGACGATAGAGATACCACTCTATTTCATTTTTTACTTATAAACAGACTTGATATAATCAAATTCTTAATAATTGATCAAAGTGAACATTTTAAAATAAATTTAAATCTTTCAATTGTAAGAAATTTGGATACTTTTAAATTCCTTTTTAATATTATAGAAACTAAAGAAAAGGAAGGATGTAATGAAAGTAAAGAAATGAAATTAAAATATCTTAAAAATTTCTTACCAACCATATCATCACAAATTGAATACTCTAAAGAATTTATAGAGTATGCATTGAAAATTTATAAAAGTTTTATGGATGAAAATGGTGTTAATAATACAATGTATTTAGGTGATTCTGTTTTTAATATAATTATTAATTTTGGAGATTATAGAATATTCTTGGAATATTTAGTACCAATTGGATATTATTTTTCAGAATTATTTAGTAAATTATTTTATAATATTTTATATAAATTAAAACAGAATCGTTTAAATTCAATTTCAATGGATCATTTATTAATATTAGAATATATTAGAATCCAAATAATACCTGAACAATCATTATTATCATCATCAGAAGAAGAAGAAGAAGAAAAAGATTATATTTATATAGATACTAAAATAACAAATACTAAACAATTTTTTATTGAACCAACTTTTAAAGAATTTGAAAAACTTTACAATAAACAAAATTATTCAAATACATTAGAATCTGAATTATTAGATGAAAATAAACAACCAATTCAATTGATGAAAATAAAAGAATTATCTTTAGATAAAAAGAAATTATTTCAATTTTTTATAAATTATTTTAAAGAATCAATAATATCAAATTTTAAACAAACAATTATAATTACTGGTGGTAAAAATGTTTCTCAACAATTATCTCTATTAAATGCTTTGAAAAGTTATTTACAAATGGCAATCGATTTAGAAGATTTACAATCTTTAAAATTTTTAATAGCTTTATTTGATACCAATAGATTATCTCTTCATTATAACCTATATAGTGAATGTTTAGAATATATTTTTAATAGTGGAAATAATACTATTGATTTTTTTTGTAATTTTTCAAAAGAGGCAGAAGATATTCTATCATTTTTACTTGAAAACCATCAACTGGAAAAATCATATATATCTTCAATTATTAAAAACTCTAGCATTAAACCCCTTCAATATCTATACTCATCTGAATATAACTCTAGATTGATTCAAGTGTATCCTGAATTACTTTTTGATGCAATTAAAATTTCAACCAGTATATCATTTATCAAATATTTATATTATTATAATTTAAAATTTAATAATATTCAATATTCAAGTGAAACTACAGAGGTTTTGAATGTTAATTGTCGTGCTGATAATCATGACCTTTTTGAAATTATTAAATTTGTAAATGAAAATATAATAAAACTACAACCATTAAAAATTCAATTCGATGCATTATTAATAAATAAAATTGTTAATCATAAAGATGGTTTGAAAATATGTAAATATTTATTAGGTGGTGAAGAGAATGCTCTTGGTAAACAATATCTTTTAACAAATATTTCAATTTTGGTTCCTACAATTTCAAATAATTCAAAATTGGATATGCTAGAGTATATATTATCTATTTACTGGACCATTTATAAAGATATCGACTCAACACTTAAAACAGAATGCTTTTTAATTGAAAAATATTGGAATACAGCCGAAAATGATGATGTCATCAGATACCTTTTTTCAAAGAATCCTGAAAAAATTCCATACATTCATTATGAATCTATGATTAGTTCAAATAATGTTAATCTTTATAAACTATCAACTCAATATAGACATTTACCTTCAAAACAAGCTGTTTGGTCATCAATATCAATTGGTCATTTAAATATGAGCCTTTTCTTAATAAATGATTATATTGATCGAAATAATTTGAAAACTAATGAAACAATAATATTTCTATTTACTTGTATTGAAAATGCAATTACATCAAGACTATTAAAACTAACTAAAATCCTCCTATCAATGATTCATGATAAATTAGAAAAAGAATCACCTCCATTAACCCTATCAGAAACTCAAATTAATTCATTAATAGCTAATTCTGTTAACTCTCAAGATTTTGAAATTTTTAAATTTATTATTGACACATATAATTTAGATAATTCAGATATTAAAAAATTAATTCTTTTTAAATTAACAAAATCAATGAATAATTATTTAGAAAAAAAAAAAAAAATTGAAAAATAAATAATAATAATAATAATAATAATAATTAAAATAAATATTATTTAAATAAATTTTATTTAAATTATTGTTTATATTTCTTTTATCTTTTTTTTTAAAAATTAATTAATTAATTTAAAGCGATATTACCAAAATAACTTGGTACATGGAAACATGGTGGATTAGTATTATCAGCATGATAACATGAATATTCTTTATAATTATATAATGGTACATCAATACGGAACATGTTAAACTTGTAAATATATCCTTCAGTTTCAGAATATTGACTTGCTTTTTGAATTAATTGGAATGGAATACGTAAAGTACCTTCCCAACCATCGTTGATTGTTGATGCACCATAAATAATTCCTGATTGACCACAATCTACCAAAGTATCTTGAATACCATCACATTGATCATTTGGATTATTAACAAGTGATACAAATAGAACACCGTATGGAGATAACTCAACTTCTAAATAATTCACTGCAACTTGATCAGCTGGTCCATAAGAAAGAAAAGTTTCAAATACATCAGCATTAAATAAATCTTGATTACATGAATCGTATGGTGAAATAATATTATTATCAACACAATAGGCTTTAATATTTATATATTGATCATCATAACAAATCGATGCAAATGTTTGTTGAATTGCAAGTCCATAATTACTTGTTAATGTAAAATCGGTAACAGATGTTGCATTACTCCATTGATTGGTTGAATTATTACTACATCTATAAATATTTAAAGTTTCAACAAATTGACTTGAAACAAAATAACTATTTATAAAAATAATTAAAATTACAATTAATATTATTTTCATTTTTTTTTTTTTCTTATTTATAATTATCGAGTGTGTGATTAATTCGAATTGTTTTTTTTTATTTTTATTTTTATTTTTTTATTTTTATTTTTTTTTTTTTTTTTTGGAAAAAAAAAAAAATCTTTTATTCCCTGGGGGATTAAAAAAAAAGAAGATATTTTTTAATTTTATTTTATTTTAATAATTTTATTATTTTATTTTATTTTTTTTTTTAAAAAAAATCATAAAAACAATAATATTGTTTTATTTTATTTTATTTTGATTTTGATTTTAATTTTAATTTTAATTTTATTTCATTTTTTTTTTTTTTACTATTTACAGTTTTATTGATATATATATATTTTTATTAATTTTGGGATTTTTGGGATTGAGTTGTACTTTCTTGAGTAATTTGTTGTGTTTCATTTGGTTTATTTGTATATTTAGCTAAAAAGTTTTCTTTTTCAATCTGTTCTTCATCTTTTGTTGCAAAGTAAAAACCTACTGAACCAAATATAATTGTTGCATATGCAAACTTTTCCATAACTTTAAGATATCTAATCATTTTTGATCTTGTAAATAATGAACTTCTACCCATATTTTCTTTTTATATATATTATTTTGAATTTTTTTAAATTCCTTTAAATTTAAACCTTTGAAATATTAAACTGTTTTTCAAAATGAAAAAAACTAAAAAAGATTCTTAAACAAGTGGTGATTGGCAACCAAAATGAAAAAAAAGAAAAATGAAAAAATTGAAAAAAAAAAAAAAAAATTTAATCGCTTTTTTAATCACTTTTTAAAAAAAAAAAAAAAAAAAATAAAAAAAAAAAAAAAAAAAAAAAAATGAAAAAAAAAAAAAAAAACGAACAAATATCAATTTAAATAATTGTGATTAATTTTATAAATTTAATTTTTTATTTGATTTGAAATTAAATTTGAACAATACTTTTTAACATAATCAGATAAAATTGAAAATATTTTTTTACAACCTTTTTCACCCAATTCTAAAACCGATTCAAAAAGATCTTGAGGTACTTTTGAATCCATATTTAAAGAGATGACACCACCGATTTGAGGTTGAATTGAGAGTAAACAATCGGGACCACCCGAACGTTCTTCGATATTATTTAAATCCAAAACTGCAATACCATCAATACAACTAGTTGAACAAGCACAAATAAAATCTTTCATTGAAATACCTGCATCTATCAAAGCCAATGTAGAGGCATTGATAGCGGCAGCTTTTAAGCCACCATCCGATTGCAAAACTTGTAAATAGATATTTATCTGTGAACGTGGGTATAGATGAGTGTGAATTGTGCTTTCAAATGCTTGTTTTACTAAATTTGCAATCTCTGTCGTGACTCTATCTCCCTTGGTTTTTTGTTGAGGTTTTCTCTCTGTTGTGCTAAAACTACTGCTTGAAAATTCACATTTAACAACTGCTCTATCAAATACTCCTTTTCCACTCACTGATATTTCACGTGGTCCATAAACTGCTGCTATGATTTTTGTATTACCCTGTTCATAATATGCTGATCCATCTGCTCTTTTAAATATACCCATCTCAACATTTATTCTTCTTAATTCATTTGCTCTTCTACCATCAATTCTTAATCCTTCTGGTGATATATATGATAATTTACTCTATATATATACACATACATAAAAAGTGATTAATAATTAAGTAATATATTAAAATTTTAATTATTATTATTTTTATACTATTAAAAAATATGAAATTTACCATTATTTATTATTTATTTATAGATATTATTTACAAAAAAAAAAAAAAAAAAAAAAAAAGGGTATTTAATTATTTATGATTTATTATTTACAATTATTTTTAACCAAAAAAACGAAAAAAAAAAAAAAAAAAAAAAAAAAAAAAAAATTTGAATTTTTTTTTTCTTTTTTTCGCATTTTCAACCAAAAATCAATGTTTTAATTAAATAAATATAAAAAATAAAATAAAACAAAATAAAATTAAATTAAATATTCAAATATATAAAAAAAAAAGTACTTTTATTTTACACTTTTATTATTAGATTTTATTTTTAAATATATATATATATATATATTTTTCCCCACTAAAGTCCCATTTTCTTTGAAATTTTTTAAGTAAACTATTTTAATTGATAAAAAAAATATAATAAAATTAGTTATAAATAGTACTTAAACCCTGATTAAATATAGAAAAAAAAAAAAAAAAAAAAAAAAAAAAAAAAAAATATCCGTCTATTTATAGACCCAATTTAACTTTTCTTGTTTTTTAATTAATAGAAAATTTTTATAAAAAAAATATTTCCAAAATTTTTTTTTTTTTTTTTTTTTTTTTTTTTTTTTTTTTTTTTTTGAAAAAAAATTTTTTCCCCCCCCAAAAAAAAAAAAAAAAAAAACCCCAACCCGGTTTTTTTTCGGGGGGGAAATAATTTTTTTAAAAAAAAAAACCTTTTTTAATTTTTTTTTTTTCCCTAAAAAAAAAAAAAAAAAAAAAAAAAAAAACTATAAAATAATAAAAGAAAAGTATTCATTAATTTAAATCAGTTCTTTTTTTTTTTTTTTGTATCCTTTTTTTTTTTTTTTCCTCACACAAAAATAAATAAAAAAATAAAAATAAAAATAAATAATTATAATTGAAGAAAAAGAAGAATAATAATAATAATAGAATATTAAAATAATAAAATAAACTTATAAAAAAATAAAAAAAGTTTTTTAAATAAATGTTATCCTCAATGACAGATATTAGAAAAAGAGTAACAGTATTTCAAAATGGTAAAAGAGTTGGGGGTAAAGCTATAAGTTTACCAAAGAAATGGTCAGAATTTTTAAAGATTGTATCAAAGAAATTAAATATACCAGCCTCAAGAATCTATAATGAAGATGGTGGAGAAATCGATGAAATTGAATCAATAGTTGCAAAAGAGATATTATATGCAAGTTGTGGTGAACATTTTATACATATACCAAAGGATATTGGATATTTTGGCCAACCAACAATACCTAATCCTTATCTTATTGGACCATCCCCACCACCAAATATTTTCCCATTTCATAATGGTGGCGGTAGTGGTGGTATTGATATTGTACCATCAGGTTCATCATCTACTAATAGCACAACTACAACTACAACTACAACATCATCATCATCATCATCATCAAATACAACAACATCACCAAACAATCTTTTAACATCACCATCAATAGTAAATACTGGTGTTGGTGGTGGTGGTGTAAATCATAATATGATACAATTACTTGGTGGTAATGGTTGTATCACTGGTTTAAGTAGTTGTGGAGCAATAATAAATAATAATGAATGGATTAGTTTAAATGTTGGTGGTCGTATATTCTCAACTACTAGATCCACAATTATTAGAGATAAAGATAGTATGTTGGCAAAGATGTTTAGTGAAAGTTGGGATTCAGCAAAGGATATCAATGGTGCCTATTTGATTGATAGATCACCCGATTATTTCACACCAATATTAAACTATTTAAGATGTGGTACTATAGTTATCGATGAATCGCTCAATGTCGAAGGTGTATACCAAGAGGCAAGATTCTTTAATATCACTGGTATGTTGGATAAATTGGCATCATTGGTTGAAAGAAAATCAAGATCGACAGATGTATTCACTAGAAAAGATGTGATTTCAATTCTCTTAACTTCAAGTTCAAATTCAAGTTTAAGATGTCAAGGTTTAAATTTAGCGGGTGTGGATCTATCAAAATTGGATTTAAGAAATATTAATTTCAAAATGACCAATTTCAAAGAAACCAATCTTTCAAAATGTAATCTAGATAATGCCCTCCTACAGGAGGCTGATCTATCAGGTGCAAATTTAACAGGTGCAAGTTTAAGAGGTTCAAATTTAACAGGTGCAAATCTAGAGGATTGTATATTAAAAGGTGCAAACTTTGAAGATAGAGGTGGTCAAAGAGCAACCCTCGAAAATGTAAACTTTAAAAATGCTTCACTCGAAGAAGCAAACTTTAGTGGTGCAAACCTTAGAGTTTGTAATTTTAAAAGTGCAAACTTGGAAAATTGTAATTTTCGTGGTGCTGATTTAGCTGGTGCAAATTTAGAAAAATGTAATTTTAGAGGAGCAAACCTTCATAAAGCAAATTTAATTGGTGTAAATTTAAAAGGTGCAAATTTCGATATTAGAACTGTTAGTTCAAGATAATTTTAAAAAAAAAAAAATATATAATTCAACATATAAATACAATTACAATATATATATAATATTAAAAAAAAAAAAAAAAAAAAAAAAAAAAGATAAATTAATATTAAAAAAAATTAATATTAATAAAAATAAATGTACATATTTTTTAAAACAAAAGTTTATTTTTATTTTTTTAATCTTTTATATTCATTTATTTTATTATAAAAGTTTCGCTTTTTTTTATTATTATTATTATTATTATTATTATTATTATTATTATTATTATTATTATTATTATTATTATTATTATTATTATTATTATTTTATAAACAACCAAACCAATTTAAACCAGAATAAACAATATAACTGAGAAGAGTTAAATAGATAACAGTACGAGAAATACCAGTTTCAGAGAAAGTTTTATAATCTACTGGTTTAGTATGAAGTGATTTTAACATTTCAATTCTAACTTTTTTACTAATTGAATCAACTGTATCATCTTTTGAAATTTTAATTGGTGGTAAACATCTTACACTAAAAAAATTAAATAAATAAATATTTAATTAATAAATATTTATATATAAATTTTAAAAAATAAATATGAAAATAATAATTAAATATTTACACTAAAGAACCAGAATGTGGAAAAAATGTATTTGCATTCCAAATTTGATTATTTCCAAAAAATACAACTGGAACAATTGTTGAATGTGATTTCATTGCTAAATGGAATGGACCTTTTTTGAATTCCATTAAATTACCATCTTTTGAACGAGTTCCTTCTGGTGAAATTGCAATACAATATTTCTTAGTTTCAATGATATTTGCGGCATCGTTGATACTTGAGATTGCTGAATTCTTCTTTCCCCTATTAATTGGAATATGACCAACGAAATAAGCTAATAAAAATAACCATGGGAATAAATAAATCAATTCCTTTTTATAGATATATTTACATGGAATTGGTGAATAACCTTGCAAAACAATTGGATCCAAGTATGATGAATGACTATACATCAATACTGATGGTTGTTGTTTAAAATCTTTATATAATTCAAATCCTTCGGTTCTAACTTTAATATTTAATATCCATAATATACCTATTGACCATGCTCTAGATGCCATCTCCAATGGTGAATACCATTTTGATATATTATATTTCTTATAAATTGGTCCTAATATAAATCCAAATGGAATTGATAACCAAACTAAAGCTAAAATTTTAAAAAAAATAAATTATATAATTTAGTTTACTTTTTTTTTTTTTTTTTAAAAAAAAAAATGGGTGAACTTCAATTGTTATTATTATTTTACATACTTGTTACTATTATAGCCCATGTAATAATTACAAAAAATCTTAAAATTCTAAATCCAAAAAATTCATGTGGGACTGGTCCAAATATTATTTTCTCCTCCAAGGCAGATTCATCAATCTCTGTTATTTTATTTTCTTTTTTTCTTTGGGACATTTTAAATCAATATTGCAACAATAATAAAATAAAAATAAAAAAGTTAATGTTTAAACATTACTATTACTGAAAGCGATTTTTTTTTTTTTTTTTTTTTTTTTTTTTTAATTTTTTTTTTATTTTTTTATTTATTTTTTTATTTTTTTTTATTAAAATTACTTTCACATTAACCGATTTCCCATTTGAATTTTTTTTTTTTTTTTTGATTTTTTTTTTTAATTTAAGACCCTGCCACTTTTTACTTGAATTTTAAGATGACCATATAACCTCAACATTAATCACTAAATTTAGAATTTAATTTTCTAGGATTATTACTTTTGTTTTTATTTATTTATTTAAATAATTAAAAAAAAAAAAAATTTATAAAAATAAATAATTAATCCTGATGTAAAATACAAAGTTTAATTTTTTTTTTATTTTTTTTATTTTATTTTTTTTTTTTTATTTTTTTTTTTTTTCGTTCGGCATTTTTTTTTTTTTTAATTTTCTTTTAAATAAAAGGGCAATTTATAAATATCTTTTACAATGTCATCCTTAGAAAAATATGCTACAAATGATATACAAATTGAAAATATAATTTTAAAAAGTAATACACAAACTGAAATTTCAGATGGTTTATCTTTTGAAATTGATTTTAAAAAATTAAACCAAGATAATTTAAATGGTTTATACTGTAGAATTGAATTTGTTGTTGACATTGCTTTAAACAAATTTACTTTTGGTATGTACACAAATAAATACTTTGTTTAATTTTATTTATTATTTTAACATTTATTTAGTTTTTATAATTTATAATTTCATTTATTATTAGATATATTAAAATCATCAACAATTAATTATGACTCAACACAATCAAATATATCATTAAAGTTCAAAGATATTGAATCATTAGAAGAATTAATGAATAAAAATAATATTGATAGATTATTTTGGTGTAATATCAGTTGTTTAAATATTTATATAAATTATAAAAAAGATGGAGATGATGAAAATACACCTGAAAATTCTTTAAAAGTTTCAATTCCAACAAATATTTATAAAGATAAAAGAACTGATAACATAATTTATAAAACAACATATAATCCATTTGATTATTTGTAAAATTAAAAAAAAAAAAAAAAAAAAAAAAAAAAAATATTAAAACATTTTAAAAACACAAAAACAAAACAAATACAAAAACCTTTTTTCTCTCCTTTTTTTTTTTTTAATTCTTTTTTTTTATTTTTTTTTTTTTTATTATTATTATTTAATTAATTTCAATTCAGAATCATATCCTAATGTTTTCAAATCTTTTAAAGTCTAGAAAAAAAAAATAAAAAAATAAAAAAATAAAAATAAAAGTTAATAAAATAAAAATAAAAGTTAATAAAATAAAAATAAATAAAAAAAAAAAAATACACACTTCTGAAGAATCTTCAATTGTTTGATTAACATATAACTCAACAAAACCAGTAAAAGTTAAACCATTTCTTGGATGTGAATCATATCCATCCAACATTGATTGTAATGATTGTAAATCTAATTCTTGACCATTAACTGCTTTTGAATATAATTTCATCTCTGCTTTGTTCAAACAATTATCTTTATTTCTATCAAATCTATCAAAAATTTCCCTTAAAACTGTAATAAACTTTTTTGTAACACCACCATTCTTTTTTTTTTTTTTAATTTAAAATTATTTTATTTATTTTTGTTAGTAACGAAAAAAAAAATTATTATTATTACTTCTTAATTTACTATTATTATTATTATTTTTATTTTTATTTTTATTTTTTAATAAAGAATAAAATTTTATATTTACAATAATAATAAAAGGAATATTAAGGTTTGGAACACCTATATCCATAACTGGTTCAAAATCAGGAACAGAGTCAACTTCATCTTGAGTTAAACTTTCTTGTTCTAAAGTTTGTTTCATAATATTTACTCTTTCATCTGATGGATCTATTTTATTTGCTTTTTCTAATAATTCTGAAACTGATTCATAATTTCTTTGCATACCTTTAACATATGCAAGACCTAAATATGCATCAATACATTCAGAATCCATTTCAATTGCTTTGGAAAATAATTCTGTTACTTTTTCTATAATTTCAATTTCATTAAAATCATCATCATCATCAGTATTATCATCATTATTTATTGAATTTTTATTTTCATCTATATTGGTTTGTGAAAGATTTGATGCAGTTTCATCCAATATATTTTTATCTTCTCTATCTTTTAATTGTTTAATTAATTTATTTGCATCTTCACAATATTCAATTGCTTTTAATTCTCTATCCTCTTCACTTAAATTATTAGTTGTTGTAGTTGTTTGATCTGTCATTTTTTTTTTTTTTTTTATACAAATTAATAATAAACTTTGGGATAAGAAAAAAAACGAATTAAAGTTTTTTTTTTTTTTTTTTTCAAAAACGGACGAATTTAAATTAATCTTGATTTTTTTTTTTTTTTTTTTTTTTTTTTCATAAAGATAAAAATAAATTATAAGAATAAAATGGTTCAAAGTTTTAATATTGAAGCAATTAAATGTTTAAAACATGTATTTTTAAATAGATCATTAATTATACCACATTTAGAAGTTAAAGATATTAGAAATATAAATTTTCAATCACTTTACGATAGAGGATTTAAAGGAGTATTATTTGATAAAGATAATACATTAACTGAACCTTATAAAAATGAAATCTATAATCCCTATAAAGAATCACTTAATAAATGTTTAGAAATTTTTGGAAATGATAATGTTGTAATTATATCCAATAGTGCAGGTTCAAGTGACGATGCTCCAAATTTTGAAAAAGCAAATCAAATTGAAAAATCATTAGGTATAAAAGTATTAAAACATAATACAAAGAAACCAGATGGTATTGATTCTGTTAAAAATCATTTCAAAACTGATCCAAAAAATTTAATTATGATTGGTGATCGTTATTTAACTGATATTTTATTTGGTAACCTTTATGGAATGCTTACAATTTATACACATCCAATAACTTCTGTTGGTGATAATTTTTTTGTAAAATTGGTAAGTATCTTTAATTTTTTTTTTTTTTTTTTTTTTTTTTCTTGTTTAACAAAATTTTTTTTTTTTTTTTTTTAGATAAGAAATAAAGAAAGACAAATTGTTTTATGTTTAAAAAATTATTTTAAAATTGATGCTCCAAAAAATCTATTATGTTCTAGTGAATTTGAAAAAATTAATAATGATGATCAAAAGAATAAATAAATAAATAAATAAAAAAGTTTTTTTTTTTTTTAAATTTTTAGTTTATTTAATTTAATTTAAATTTTTCTTTCTTTTTTTTATTTAATATTTAAATAATATTTAAATATTTTAAATGATTATAAATAATAGATGGCATTACTTTTTTTTTTTTTTTTTAAATTTTACTAAATCTTTTTTTAAAATGATTCATCATAAGATTTAGTAGTAATTGAAGAGTATTCTTCAGAGGAAGTTTTAGTTGCAGAAGCGAGATATTCACCAGATCTTGATGGTGATAAGAGGAAAGAAACACCAATGAGAGCGAGAGCATTAGTGGTGACATAGAAAGCGAGAACTGTTTTTTCACGTACCCATGGTTCGACTGCGGCGGCAATGATACAAATAATTGGAAGGATTAAGAACCAAGCAACAAATGCAATACCAAAGACAGTGTAAAAGTTACGTTTGGCTGGATGAGTTTCTTCTAAATATGTATTATAACCACACCACATAAACCATAACATTGCTAAACTACGTGCTACCAATAAAATAATACCTGGTACTGTATCATACATATAGGTGGTTGCTGCTGGATTTTCACCTGCTTTAATCCAAACAAACATAATGAAATATAATACTGTTAAAACACCCATAGCACCTAATACAATTCTCTTTTCATCAATTGTAACACGTGAAATTGCCCATCCTTTTGCAATTAAAATTAATAATAAAATAAATAATAATTGTGCTGCTAAATCTAAAACTATTAAATTTAAAAAAAAAAAAATAAAAAATAAAAAAATAAAATAAAATAAAAAAAAAGATTAATATTACTTCATATATATTTTTTTTTTTTTTGTGTGTAACTTAAAAATCCAATTTTTTTTTTTATTTTTTTTTTTTTTTTCCGAAAAACGAAAAAAAAAAACAAGAAAATAATTAAGAAAAAAAAATAAAACTTACGTTCACCAAAACCTTGAGCACCTTTACCACCAGTACCATTATGAGAATAAGAACCATAATTACAAAGGAGTACAAAAACAGAAAGGAATTCTAAAACGATGACACCTGAAAGAATTTTGATCATTGGATGGAATGCATTTGCTTTATATAATTTGAATGCTGTAAAGGCAGTGTAACCAGTTAAGACTAAAAATACGAAAAAGTAAACCAAATATAATGCTTCGAGACCTTGTTCATCGTAAGAGAATTGGGCTGACCACAAACCACCGCCATTTAAGAGGGTGAGGGTGAAATCAACTTCACCAACTTCACTATCACAATTTGCTGCAACGACATACCAAAAATGGGCACGTTGGTGATCCTCTGGTAATAAGACTCTTGATGAGTTGGCTGAAAGTTGATTCATATTGGTTTGTGGAGTACTTGCTGTCACTCTTTCCAAACAACTATATTTACTATTACCACCTACACCCCATTCAGTGGCCCAATCGTTGTAAATGTAAATTGATGTACTTGCGTTTGCTGCTGTTCCAACGTATGATAATGAAGCACCTGGTGTTGTACTGTAACAGAATTTTGCTAAAAATACAAAATTATTATTACTATTGATTTTCTCCTTTACAACCATACCATTGCTGACATTGCAAATTAAAAATCCAATTAAAATTGTAAACAAAATACTTGTTTGTTTTAACATTTTGTTTTTTTTTTTTTTTTTTTCCTACTTCTTTTAATTAATTATTGTTTTAAGTGCGCAATTCAATTTATTTATTCTAAAAAAAAAAAAAAAAAAAAACTTAAGGCTCAAAAAAAAAAAAAAATTTAGATTTTTTTTTTAAAAAAAAAAAAAAAAAAAAAAAAAAAAATTAAAAAAAATAAAATAAAAAAAAATTTCAACAATCTAGTAGATTACTAGATATTTTAATTTTGATTTTAATTTTTTTTTTTTATTTATAAATTTTATTTTTATTTATTTTTTATTTTTTTTTTTTTGGTATTTTTTTTATAATTTTATCTCTTTTGAATTGTTTTTTTTTTTTTTGTTTGGTTGCCTTCTTTAAGATAAAATTTGGTCAATTTCTTTTTGTCATTTCCACTTTTGTTTTAAAAATTTTTATTTTTGAATTCAACCACCCAATTATTTCCTTTTTCTTTAAATATAAATTCTGAGTTTCATACTAATTACCCAAAATTTTCATTTGAACATAATCCAAAAAAAAAAAAAATTTTTTTGTTCTTTCAAAAGGTGGGGCAATGGTGGGGTTTTTTTTTATTTTTTTGGATTATTTTTTTTTTTTGGATTATTGCTCTGCCAAGAATTGCAATAATCCAAAAAAATTCTTGCTCTGCCAAGAATTGCAATCCAAAAAAAATAAAAAAAAACCACCATTCCTCTGGGGAATTTTGTTGGATTATTTTTTTTTTTTTTTTGGGTTGCAATTCTTGGCAGAGCAACAAAATTCCCCGTAATTTTTTTTTTTTACGAAAATAAATCAAAGGAATGGTAGTTTGAGAAAAAAAAAAAAAAAATAAAAAAATTAAGTTCCCCAAAAGAAGAACATCAAAAGAAAGAAAAAAAAAAAAGGTTTTAAATTATATAATTTAACAAATATTTATTTAATTTTTTAAAAAATACTAATAAAAAATATAAAATAATAAATAAATAAATAAATAAATAACAATTTTGAAATAAAAAAAAAAAAAAAACAAAAGATACACCTATTTAGTACAAACTATATATGTTGCTTCTGAACCAATAAATTCACCTTTACTTAAAAGTTGATCGACATGGTTTACAATCTAATAATAAATAATAAATAATAAATAATAATAATAATTTAATAATAATAATAATAATAGTAATAATAATAATAATAATAATAATAATAATAATAATAATAATAATAATAATAATAATAATAATAATAATAATAATAATAATAATAATAATAATAATAATAATAATAATAGAATTAAAAATAAATAGTTTACCTTTGATTTCCAAAGTGAAAATTTTTCATTATCAAGTGTTTTAATGAATGATTGCATATCAGGATTTGATAGGAATACTTGAGAATATTCCTCACCATTTTGAATTGGAGAATTAACAAAAGTATGACCAACAAGTACTCTAGAGAAACCAGCATCCAAGGCCAATTGACGAATTTTATTTGAATCATTTAAATGAAAAGGTGATCTTGATTGAGTGGTACCAAAATTCAATCCAATCTCCTCTGCCATCTTTTTAACAATTGTAAATTGATTCGAATTCTCTGGTCTACCCCAAACTGAAAAAGCAGCAATACCACCAACTTCTAATACTCTATAAGCTTCTTTTAACATTGTTTCTGGTGATGTTACTAAATGTAAACAAAAATTACTAAAATAACGATCGAATGAACCATTTTCAAATGGTAATTGTTCAGCATTACATTGTTGAATTTTAAAATTTAACTCTGAGATTTCATTGCTATCTTGATTGATGGTAATTCCAAGTTTCTCTTTTGTCAATTCAATCATTTCATTGGAAATATCAGTTGATATTAATTTAGTTGAATCTTTTTTATAATCTAAACATAATTTAGTACCTGCACCTGGTCCACATGCTACCTCTAATATTGATTTACACCTATTATTATCACCAAATTCACTTGTCAATCCTAAACTTGTTATCAATATAAATGCAACAGGTGCTGTTGCACATTCATTATAATGTTGATAATTTTTACTAAAAATACTCCATCTTTCTTTTAATTCCTCTGATGTTAATACTTTCATTTTTTTTTATTTTTTATATTATATATATATAATATTACAATATTGCCACTTAAATAAAATTTAAAGAAAAAAAATTTGTTTTCAATTTTTTTTAAAAAAAAAAAAAAAAAAAAAAATAGAAAAATTAATTAATTGCTTTGGCACAAACAGAAAAATTAATTACCTTTTTATTTTATTTTTTTATTTTTTTTTTCTCAATCAAAGATCGGAAAAAGAAATTTAAGGGGAAATAATCCAAAAAAAGCTTTTTACAAATTTTTTTTTTTTTGTTTGTTGTTATTATTAGAAAAAAAAAAAAAAAAAAAAAAAAATAATTAAAAAAAAATTAAATTAAAAAATAATTTTTAAAATAAATTAAATTAAAAGAAAAAAAAAATATTTCAAAAAAAAAAAAAAAAAAAAAAAAAATTTATAACTGTCATTCGCACAATTACGGAGTGTTGTCACTTAACTTTTAAAAAAAAATGAAAAAAATAAACAAAAACAACAAAAACAACCACAACAATTGATTGAATTGATTCATTTGTCTCCACCACTATACACACACCATTCACCCATAATTATCCTGTCACAAAAATTTTAATATCTGTCATAAAAAAAAAAAAAAATAAAATAAAATAAAATAAAATAAAAAAATAATAAAATAAAATAATAAAATAAAAACAAAAAAATAATATACACACATACTATTTTTTATAATAATAAAATAATTTTTTTTTTTGTTTTGTTTTTTTTTTTTTTTTTCCTTCTTCTCTCTCTTCTCTCTCCCTCAACTTTATCACATATAAATAATAATAAATAACAAAAATCAAAATCAAATAATAGTAGTATAAATTAATGATTAATATGATTGATAATAATAAAGGCATCAATAAATTAGATGCAGCAATTTATTATTATCTGGTTGAAAAAGGGATGGCAAAAACAGCTCTATCATTTTCACAAGAAATGAACTTTGATATTGGTGGGCTGAGTCCACTACTCTCAAATTCATCCCATTTATTATCAAAAGGTTGGGAACAATTAAATTCAATTGGATTTTTCAATAATCAAAATATTCATATGACAAGTAGTCCAATTAGTATTAATAGCAGTAATAATAATAATAATAATAATAATAATAACAGCAATGGCAATAATATTCATTTAAATAATAGTCCACCTAATAATAATAATAATAATAATAATAATAACTTTTTCAACCCGCCAAATTTCTTAGGTAACAACAATACAAATAGTAATAATAATAATAACAATAATAATAATAGTAATAATAAAAACAGCTTTTTATTTCAAAATCCAAACCAAATAGCAAATCCTTCTTTTTTTTCATCAGCCAATCCCTCAACTAATAATATAATACCGCCAAATCCAAATCCAAATTCTAATAATAATAATACTGGTAATAGTGGAGGCTTAATTTTAGATAATTCAGCCACAAACTTTTTCCAAAATGTAAATAGTAGTGACAATAATAATAACAACAATAATAATAGTGGTAATAATGTTAATAACAATAACACGAACCAATCCATTTTTCTCTCATCTCAAAAACAACCGATTCAAACCGAACCAAAAAATAATACTAACAACACCAATAATATTAATCCAAGCAATAATAATAATAATAATAATAATAATAATAATAATAATAATAATAATAACAACAGTAGCAGTAACAATACCAATAATAATAATAATAATAATAATATTGATAATTTACAAAGTTCAATTTCATCACAATTACAATTATCATCCCCACCGTCAAGTTCCCCAATTGCAACATCAGCAATGTCCCCAAATAATTTGGATACAAACCAAATACTCCATACAATAGGGTGCAATATCGAGCATATTCACAATCAATTTTGTAATATGTTGTTTCAAAATCAAACAAATTCATCACCTTCTTTGTCTACCTCTCATACTTCAATGAACATAACTAACGAGCCAGCAAAAATTTTAGATAAAAAATCACAATTTTCAATTCAATCTCAAAATGATGATAATAATACTACTAACAATAATAATAATAATAATATTAGTAATAATAATAATAATAATAATAATAGTAGTAATAGTAGTAATAATAATAATCATGGTAACAATCGCAATATTCATAATCATTCACATGGACATAATCAACACAACCATGGCCATGGTCATAATCAACACAACCATGGACATAATCATGGCCATCATAATCATGGGCATGGACATAATCATGGACATCACAATCATGGCCATCATAATCATGGTCATAATCATAATCATAATCATGGTCATAATCATAATCATGGAAATCACAATAATGGCCAAAATACTCCAATTCACAATCATTTTTCTAGTGCACCAATACCAATTGGATCTAATAATAATAATAATAATAAAACAACCACTACAACAACTACTACAACAACAACAACGAATAGTTCATCACCAAGTGATGGAATTAATTTCAATTTAAATAGTAATAGTAGTGATGTTGAAAGTTATTTAATAAAATCCATTGGTGAAGGAGGTGAAGAGAAATTCACATGTGACTATCAATCATGTGGTAAATCATTTAGTACATTGGCTATATTTAAACGACATTTAAAAGAACATACTGGTTGTAAACCATTCGTTTGTACTGAAGAGGGTTGCAATAAAAGATTCTCAAGAAAATTCGACTTAAAGGTACATTTACGTTCTCATACAGGTGAAAAGCCTTATCTTTGTACATTCCCTGGTTGTAGTAAAAGATTTGCTCGTTCCTCTGATTTACGTCTTCATCAAAGAATTCATACTGGTGAGAAACCTTTTGTATGTGATTGGGAAGGTTGTTCAAAAAGATTTATTCGTCAAGCTGATTTAAAAAAACATAGAAAAACACATCAACTTAATAATAATAATAATGCAGCAGCAGCATCATCATCATCTTCATCATCTTCGTCACATCCACATGTTCATAGTGTTGGTTGTGGTCATACAGCAATAGCTCATGAAGGTCATATCGATTTTTTACACGATCGCCATTTACATTCAATGAATCATGATCATGTTGATCATAGTATTGAAGTATCCGAAACCAATCCTACAAGTTGTACTCCTAAATTCGTTTGTAGTCATCATCCTGATGGTTCTTCTCATTCAATGGATTGTGGTCATGAAATTGTTCCACATTTTGACCATTATGATTTCTTGGTCGATGGTCATCTTCATCATGTACATGAAGGTCATTGCGATAATCATGGTTGGGTTGAAGTAATAAATAACTTTATGAAATAATCAATTTTTTTTTTTATTATTTTTATTCTTTCAAAAAAAATAATTTTTAAAAAAAAAAAAATCTTTTTGAAAAAGCAATAAAAATAAATAAAAAAATCTTTTTGAAAAAGCAATAAAAATAAATAAAAAAATAAAAAAAAAAAATATCCACATTGGTAAACTAATTTTCATCATCATAAAAAGATATTTTCAAAAAATCCATTGAATTTTTTTTTTTTTTTTAAATTTTTACTTTCACTTTTCAAAATATCTGTTTCGTTTGAAAGATATTTTTTTTTTTTTTTCAATTTTATTTTTTTTAATTTCAATTTTAATTTTTTATAATTAAAAAAAAAAAAAATCATCATCATAAAATTTTATTTTTTAATATTTATTTTTCAATTAAAGCAAGATGTCAAAACTATTAAATATTATTTTTATTTTAATTTTAACAATTTCATTTATTAATTGTCAAGAAATTATTAATATTTCAAATGGTCCAATTAGAGGTATAGTTTTTTTTTTTTTTTTTTTTTTTTAAATTATAAAAGTATTAATTAACTAATTTATTTTAAATCAATAAAAGGTAATTCATTTGATTCACATAAAGAATTTTTAGGAATTGGTTTCGCACAACCACCAGTCGATCAACTTCGTTGGAAATCACCATTAGCACCATCACCATGGTCTGATGTTTATGATGCAACCTATGAAAGATTACCTTGTGCACAAATTTGTAATTTACCACCAGAACTTTGCACAAATACATCAACAGAAGATTGTTTATATTTAAATGTTTTTACACCAAATATTGATTTCTCAACAATTCAAGAACCATTACCAGTTATGTTTTTCATTGCTGGAGGAAGGTATATATTTATATTTTTATATTTTTATTTTTAGGTAATTTATATAATAATAATAATAATAATAATATTATTTCAAATCATTTGTTATTATAAATTTTTTTTTAATTTATATTTATATATAGATTTGAAATGGGAAGTGGATCAGGAGAGCTTTATAATGGAACTAAAATGGTAAATTCATCAAATATTGTTTTTGTTAGTATAAATTATAGATTAGGTATTTTTGGTATGCTTCAAACTGATACAATTTCAGGAAATTTAGCATTCGAAGATCAATTATTAGCATTGAAATGGGTTCAACAAAATATTAAAGCATTTGGTGGTGATCCTAATCAAGTTACAGTTTTTGGTGAAAGTGCAGGTGGTACAAGTTGCGCACTTCATTTAACATCACCAGCTTCTGCTGGTTTATTTTCAAAGATTATCATTGAATCAAATCCATGGTCTTTACCAATCAAAACAATTGATGAAGCTAAAGATTTGGCTAAAATTTTCGCCAAAGATTTAGGTTGTGATATTAATGATAATGCTTGTCTTTACTCTAAAAATCAAGAAGAACTTTTACTTGCAATGAATATTAGTCAAAATCATTTTAATGTTTTGGCACCACTTTTAACTTTTCTTCCATGGACTCCAGTTGTTGGTAATTATTATAATTAATAATTTTTTTTTTTTAATTCTTATTTTTTATAATTATTAATAATTTTTTATTTTGTTATTATTATTATTATTTTAAAGATGGAGTTTTAATTACTGATCAACCATTAGCACTTATTCAAAAAGGTGATTATAATAAAGTACCAATTATTGTTGGTACAGTTCGTAATGAAGCATTGGTTTTTGTTGCTGGTGTAAGTATAATCAATAATTATTATATTTAAATAATTTATAATATTATTCATAATATATTAATATATTTTTTAAAAAAAGATTGCATTAGATATTAGTAAAATTGAATATATTGGTGGATTAATTGATATATTCGGACTTTCTCATGAAATAAAGATATATGAATTATATAAACCATTTATCAATGGTTCAAACTTTATGGATACACTTGGAGTAGTTGGTACTGATTATATTTTTGTTTGTCCAGTTAGAAATGCTGCAATGTATTTATCAACCAATTCAGATTTTCCGGTTTATACTTATCAATTCCAACATGTTTCAAGTTTTAATCCATACGGTAATGGTTATGATTATTGTGCTGATCAAGTTTGTCATGGTAATTATTTTATATTGAATATATACATATATATGTTTATATTTATTAATTTTTTAAAATCAATTATCACTTTTAATTGTGTTTATATTAATAATAATTTCATTTTATTTTATTTATTTTTTTTTTTTCATTAAGGACTTGAATTACCATATGTTTTTGGTAATGCTGGACAATATACATTTAGTGCACAAGAACAAATTTTATCAACAAATATGCAAAATTATTGGACAAATTTTGCTGTAAATGGAAATCCAAACATTGGTAATCCAGTTAATATCCAATGGACTCAATATAGTAAATCAAGTGATGATATGTTAACTTTAGACACACCAAGTTATATGCAATCAAATTATTTAAAAAATTATTGTGATTATTGGGATTCTTTGGGTTATCAAGTTGGTTGGTAATATTTTAAAGAAAAAAAAAAAAAAAAATAAAATAAAATAAAATTATTAGATAGATTTTAAAAATAATAATATTCTTTATCTGTTAATAGATTTTAAAATGTTTTTTCAAATAAAATTATACATTTAAATTTTTAATATTTAAAAACTTTTTATTTATTTATTTTATTTAAAATTAAAATGGGTGATAATGAGTTTGAATTTAAAAACCTGGTGGTTTAGCTTCTTTGATTACAGCACCATATTGATTACTAAGAACAAGAATTGATAATTTAGAAACATTTGAAATATCTAAAGATGAAACTGTTGAATAATCAAAGTAACCAGCAATATCTGTGTAACCATCTTTAAAGAATTCAACTGAACCATTTTTGTTTTTACTATAAACTTTGATATAGGTCTTTGAGATTGGTTGAGATTTTTGTTTATGAACAACTCTGAGTTGACCAACCTTTTCAGTGATATATACGGCAAGATTATTGGAGTAAACGGTAATATTGTGATGAATTTGAGCTGAAACTACATCAATAACAACATTGCTATTGGCAAATTCATTTGGAATCTTAAAGTTAAAGGTACCAGATTTATCTTTGAGTAAGAATGATTCCTTCTTATTTGGAGTAACATAAAGGAAGTGACCCAATTCTTGTTGAACGAATGGATTGGTTGAGAAAAGATGTTCAATATCCATTACATAGTAACTAACGGTAATATCAACCAAATTACTATAGTTGACAGAGATTGTTCTATTTGATTCAGAGGAAATATCAAAAGTTGGTTCATTTGAGGCCATTTTATTTTGTCTTCTTTCTCTATCAATTTCTTTTTCATAATCAATTTCAACGGAATCTTTATTGGAAACTTGATCAACTTTGTTTCTTAAATCTTTAAATAATGAATTCCAACGTTGAACTGGATAGTTTTCATATTTCTTGCTATTCTCTGCAGCAACTGTTGGATTTGGATTAAAGAAGTCTAAATAGGATAATAAGTAATCATATTGAACTTTCATTTCTGGTAAACAACTTGGTTGATTAAATTCTGACATATCAATTAATGGTTCATCGTCATCATCTTCTTCATCATGTTCATCATGATGATGATCATCATGTTCATCGTCACTTGCAATTTTCTCTGGTTTAATTGATTCTTGAGAGGTTGCAGTGGTAGTAGTAGTGGTAGTAGTAGCTTCGGTTGTTGTTGTTGTTGTTGGAGTAGCTGGATCAACTGATGGAGAAGTTGCTTCAGAACCAGATTTCTTTTTCAATTTCTTTTCTTCTTCTTTCTTTTTCTTTTCTTCTTTTTCTTTTTTCTTTAATTCTTCTTTTTCTCTCTTTTTATCTTCTTTTTCTTTTTGTTTTCTTTCTTTTTCTCTTTGTTTTTCTTCTTTTTCAAGTTTCTTTTTATCTTTTGAACTATCAGTAGTGGTTGATAAATTTGAAGAGGAAGAAGAAGAAATTACTGATGAATGAGTTGATTTTGAATCAGTAGTGGTTGAAGAAGAAATTAATTTTGGAATTGAAACTGGATGTTTACCAATTCTCTTCATAATTTTAATTGATTCATCAAATCTATCTTGAAGTAATAAATAATAAGCTAAAGAAAGTAATTCAGTATCGGATGGATTTAATTTCAATGAAAGTAAACTACAGAATTCATAATATTGATTTGATAATTTATTATTAAGAATCTTTCTTTCATCACCAATTTGATGAGTTCTTGAATTAACCAATGGAGAGTATTCCAAGAATTTGATGAAGTTATTTTCAAATGGATCAACATAAATGGATGGTGCATCGATTGATTTCATTGATAAGGAATGAATTTGTTCAGAGAGGTAATCTTTCAAGTAAACGAAATTCTTATGATGAATAGAGAATGACCAAGTGATAGATTCATAGAATTTCAATTTCTTTAAGAGTTCAATTACTTTATCCCAAACTTTCTTATCGGTATATCTATGATAGAGATGATAGAAATCAACACGATACAAATTGTTCTTTGATAAATATTCCAAGATTGATTCCAATGTACCTTGATTTGCAATGTATTCCCATGATAAATGATTGACAATAGATGGTTTTAAAACTACACTAAAGGTGAATGGTGTAACATTGGCAATAATATTTTGTTTCTCTGAAACGTGAGCAGGGAAATGTGGGAATTTACCAGCTTCTGGGAAATAGAAATAATATTGTAAACGAGTGGTACTATATGCAGATAGATTAACAGATTTAGAACGTGTTACAAATGGTGATGGACCAACAGCAATTGAACCCTTTGGAATCTCTAAAAGGGCATCCAATTTCTTTTGTTTTGAAGAAAGATTTGCAATTACAACCATTGCACCATAAACCTTTGAGACAAGGAATTGGTCATTGATATAGAGTTCCTCTTGTTCACCATCTATATAGGTGAATTGATTTTGTGGATCAAAGAAATGTTGAGTTACCAAAATATCAGATTGTTTTTCAATGCTTCCAGATACCAACTCTTGATGGAAAACAACGATTGGTGTAGTTGGTTTCATTGATAATTTTCCATTCTTTGGTCTAACTTGAGTGGTATTATCCTTTACAGTGAATGGGAAATCCAATACTGAAAGAGCCATCATTGATTCAGCAAATGATGAACTAATGAATGCAATGTATTTACTAACAAATGGTGTTTTGCTTTGGCTCTTGATATGATTTGCATAGTCTAACCAAAATTCATTGACTGGAATCAATGACGAATGTGGATTCAATTGTTTATAATAGTAAGTTTCTGCTAATTCTTCAGTTTTTTCAATTGGTTGATAGATTTGTGCTGCTTCATAGGCACGAGTAATTGGAGCTGGTGGTGCTGGTGATGCTGATGCCAATCTGGCTGATCTCAATGCTGCCATTGGAACTGCTCCAGGTGCTGGACAAGGTGCTGAAGCCATCATCATCATTGGTGCAGCACAATCCATCATTAAACTTGTTGATTCTTTATTTACCATTTTCTTTTTCATTGGAGCTCTCTTAGCATCACCAAAAGAATTGCTATTAGTAGTATTATTGTTATTGTTGCTATTGTTATTGTAGCCGAAACCACCACCACCTCCAACACTCATTGGTTCTAAATTACTACCATCATCATAAAGATCATCATCACCACTCTTTAAACTTTCAATATCAGTATCTAATTGATTTAAAGCGATCTTGAAATTTGTATCATATTGAGATGGTGAAATTGGAGAGAAGCCAACTTTTTGTTTCAAAAGATTTGAAATTGAATCTGAATGTTCTGGGAATAGCTCACCTAATAAAACCATTTCCAAAGCATTTAAAGTGTTGAATCTATTTGAATCGATAACAAATATTTCCAATTTCTTTCTATCGGCACATAAATAATGATCAATGAATGTTTTATAACCTTTAGTTTGAACCAATGGTAATACAACTTGATCAAAGAATTCCTTATCCTTTTTATAGATGAAAAAGTTTAATTCATGGCAAGTGAACTTTGAGAATTTCTCTTTCTTCTTTTCAAATGATAATGATTCCCATTCTGCAATGAAAGAAAAATCTTGAAGATAACTCTTATTCAAAGTTTTCATTAAAGATAAAACTTTATCTAAACTATCGTATACTGTATATTTTGAAGAGTTTACATTTAAGATTTCAAATGGTGAATTTGGTTCAACAGTTGTAATTAATTTCTCTTCTTTATAATGTAAAGATGAATCCAATGGTCTAACTAATTTAGTATCTTTGAAATGATTAATCGATGATGATGATGATGGATCAGAAATAACAATCTCTTTTGTAAAGATAGAATCATTATCAACGGCATGGATATGAATTGTTGAACCAGCTTCTACTAATTGAGAGAGATCAATATTTACTATACCATCAGTTGATGATGGTTCAAGATTTAAAAGTAAAATTGATGGATGTGAAAGAAACTCTAAAAATGGTGAACGATTTGTTGAAGAAACTCTTCTCTTTTCAACTTGTCTATTTCTCATTGATTTTTCATCCTTTACTTCAGATTCATTGTATTTACTTGCTTGTTTGAGTGTGTTTGTAGAGTTTGTAGTTTTACCAATTGACCATGGTTGAACCAATAGACTTGGTTTCTTTAATGAATTACCAGGTAATAGTTTTTTACTAGTTTTTCTATTTAAAATGTAATTAACTTCATCACCTAATGATCTACCATTGAAATATAATGATTTTGGTTTAACGCTATATTCTTGATAAGATTGAGAAGTACCACGTGATAAAGATAAACTTGAATTTAAAGAATTTGTTGGTTCAAAGTAACTTGAAAAAACGTGAACTCTAGTTGAAGGGCTATGATTCTTAAATTTAACTTGAAGTTGATTATGTTTAGTATCAATGTTTGTATCAAAGAATAAAGATTTTACATTTGATTCATTGTATGAAACAATTCTTGATGGACCAACTAAATAACCTTCTCTAAATTGACCATCGACAACATCAATTAAAATCTCAACTGTATTACTTGATTGAATTGAACCTGCTAAAATCAATAAATATCTACCAACACCTAAACCATTGATAAGTAATTCATTTTTATTTTCAATTGTTACAGATTTCTTTAAAAGGTCATGAACAACGAAATTTCTATCATCAACACCACCCAATTGGAAAAAGTTGATTTGTGAATGTGAAACTGATTTTTCATTACCAAGATATGGTAAACGAATGGTTTCACCCAATTTAATGTTAATTTGAGATGGATAAGTGAATTGTTGTTGTCTTTTAATTGGGAAATTAAAGGTTGCATAGGAACCATTTACATTTAATTGTTCGATATCAGCCAAAGAACCTAAATGAATTTTACCATTTTTATCGGTTTTCAAAGTGGTATAAATTCTTTCAGAGGTTAACCAATGTTGGAAATCCATTGAGACATCCAAATGAGAGAATGGATCACCACCTTTACCAAGATGACAAAGTTGATAACCTAATGAACACCCATCTTTAGCTAGACAACGTTCTAAATAGAATTCAGAGATTTGATCAGTTTGATTGATAGTATTAACTTGGAAAGTGGATTCAAATGAAAGAGTCTCTTGATTATTATTTCTACTAAGAGCACGAACTTTAGCTTCGAAACGAACAGTCAAACTATTTAAACCTTCTTGAACTTTATATTGATATACAGATTCTTTATTATCGAATAGAGCAAATGGTTTAATTTCCTTTGAGTTTACAACTGGTGATTCAGAATTATCAGAACTTGTAATGGTGAGAGATGGTTCCTCGAGATAATTGTTTGAGATTTGAGTATCACCCAAGAACAATTTAACTCTTACAACGATTGGAGCCTTTTCATTTTGAAGTAAACTTGAGTTTTCAACGAAAATACCACCACTTAAAGAGTAATGTTCCGATTGATGAGTGAATTTCTTTAATGAAGCAAATACATCGGAATCACCAATCTTTGCCATTAGAATGATACTCTTTTGTGAGGTAGATGAAGAGAATGGTATTTTAATATCACCATCATCATTGCTATTGTAGGCATTTCCATCGATGTAAACTGAACTCTTTTGAACTTTGATTGAATCTTGATCAATGATTTTAATGACTTGACCAATTGGTGAGGTTTCAACAATGAAATGAAGGTCACCCTTTTGAATCATTGATCTACTACTCTTACCATTACCAATGAATTCAATTACGAAAATACCTCTCTTTCCTTTAAGATTTGGAAAATCGAATTTCTTTTCAACCTTTTCAATTGGTGCTTGCTCTGAATAATCAAATGACAACTCTTGACTTGCAATTAAACCATCCAAGTTAATATTTGAATCGATTTTCTTATTTTCACTCTTATAATAATTGAATGTTGAAATTTCAAATACTTTTACCAAAAGAGTATTTACATTTTTAATTGCACATTCAATGACTACATCATCATCTGGATGATAATATTCTCTATTGGTTGGTAAGAATTCAATATCAACACGATCTTTCAACTCTTGTACCTTTGTATGATTATCAATCATTTCAATCCATTTCTCTGGTGAACTATCATTTGATAATAATTTACTCTCTGCTAATATTAAATTTAAATAATTTGGTCTAAAATAACTTTGATATGATTTAATACTATTTTCTTTTAAAAATAATTTTTTTAATAAAAATGAAATCTAATAAAAAAAAAAAAAAAAAAAAAAAAAAAAAAAATTTGATAAGTTAATAATAAAAAAAAGAAATTTAATAATATTATATATATTTAAAAAAAAAACTTACTAATTTTTCATCATCATCTTGTGATACAGATTTTAAACCATTAAAAGAATCATTAAATTTTGATAATTGTGGATTTGATTTTAATCTATCTGGTTCAACATAATAATATGTATCTCTTGGTAATTGAAAATATTTTTCAATTATTGATTGATCATATTTATTATCAGAAATTTGGAATTTAATATAATGATGATAGATTAATAATTTGAAGGTGTTTAAAGATGTTGGAAGATTTGAAACAAATTTTGAAGCAGATTGATAAAATTGTTCTTGTACTGGTTTAAGAGTTTCCCAATCATGTAATTCATTGGTTGGTAATAATTTCTCTAAATAAAGTTTAACATAGGCTGAATCTAAATGCTCTGGATTCTTTTCAATGTGTTTCTCCATTTGTTCCAATGTTAAATTTTCATGAATTTTCAAAGAACCAAATGAACCCTTATGATGACTTAACAATTGTTGTAATTTATCATTTGGTACAATTGGGTACTTTAATTTTTGTACAATCGATTTCTCGGCAGATTCTGGTAATGTGAAATTATTTAATACATATTCGAATGAATTTGGTGAAATATAATCAACCTTGTATGGATACTGATTGATAATACTTTCAATTACTGTTTTTTTATTTACAAGTGATTCATCTAATGTTGATTCTGATTTATCGTCATGTGATGATGATGATGATGATGAAGGTGTAGTTGTTGTTTCTGTGGTTGGTGAAGTTTGATGAGTAGTTTGAGTATATGAAAATGTTAAACTAAGGAGGTATCTTAATTCTTCAAACATGTCATTTACATTATTTGCTAATGCTGATGGATTTACATTATCTTGTCTAAAAGATAATAATTTTTGTCTAAGATCAACTGATTTATATTGTTGAGTGGATTCGTAATTGTTATTTCCTCCATATGGTGTTACTGGTATTGGTTTTGATTCTGGTGACCAATCTTTCATTAACTTTTGATACTTTTCTCTATTTTTACTGTCGGATAATGTTGGATCAACATTTAATAAATGAATAACATTATAATAGAAATATTGTGGACTACCACCTATCAATGTTCCCAATAATTTCTCTTTCTCTTCAATATCACTTGCTAATACATAATTTTCTTCAAATTTTTTATTATTTGAAACTGTCATTTTTTGTTTCCTTTTCCTTTTTTCTTTTTTTCTTTTTTTCTTTTTTTTTTTATATAAATACAAACAAATAAATTTCAATGATTAGAAAAAAAAAAAAAAATATAATTTAATAAAATTAATTAAGAAAAAGAAAATTAAAAAAGTTTTATAGTGAAAAAAAAAAAAAAATTTAAAAAAAAAACAGTGTTCTTTCAAACCATGAACAGGCAATAAAATTAAATTTAAATTAAATTTATTTTATTTGAATTATTTTCAAAAAAAAAAAAAAAAAAAAAAAAAAAAAATCAAAAAAAACAAAAAAATCAAAGGAAGATAACCCAAAAAAACAATAAAAATCTTTCTTCCATAAAATTCTATGAAACCTTATAATTATATATAAGGTATTAAATTCTTTTAAAACTTGAAAAATTTTTTTTTTTTTTTTTCCGTTCCTTTTCATATTTTTTTTTTTATTTACATTTCCTAAAAATTGAAATAGTTGACAGATCTTGATCTTTTTCTTTTTTCAGAGAATGTCAAAAAAAAAAAAAAAAAAAATTTATTTAATTTTATTTATATAATATGAATTCAGTGAAGAAAAGTAAAAAAAATTAATAATTATCAAAAAGTTAAGGTTTTTAATAATATTTTTTAATATATAATAAAAATAATAATAATAAAAAATATGGATTATAATATATTGGAATAGATAATGTAATTGGTGCTGTTACTTCATGCTGCCAAAACCAACTAACTAAAAGGGAAGGTGGGGGTGGAAAAGGGACAAAAAGAATTTTCTTCTTTTTCCAACTTTCTAATTTGTTTTTTATGTTGTCTTCTTTTTCTTTTCTATTTTGATACCTATCGACCCCTAACCTTCATTCTGCCAAAACCTACTAACTAAGAGAGAACTATTTTATTTGTTTTTGTGATACTATATCTGTTAAGTTCATAAAAGAATTTTTTGAACTAAACAAATATTGCATATTTTCATAACAAAAAAAAAAAAATGGTATAGGTGCACTTGGAAAAATCCATATTAAAAATTAATAAAATAAATAAAATTAAATGGTTGTAAAAAAAAAAAAAAAAAAACTTTTTTTCTAAACAAATCCAAATTATTAAGAAATAATAAATTCAATTTTGGTTTTTTTTTTTTTTTTTTTTTTTTTTTTTTTTTTTTTTTTTCCCCCAACTATTTTTTTAATAATTTATAAATAATTTTATCTTTATATAAAAAAATATTCAATTGGATATATTTTTTTTTTTTTTTATTTTTTTATTCTGATATTCTGAAAACTATTTAATTTTTCCTTTTTTTTTAGCTTTTTTTTTTAGTTTTTTTTTTAATTTTCATACTTTTTTTTTTTTTTTTTTTTTTTTTTAAAAAATGATTTGTGATTTTTTAAAAAGAAAACGAAAGTAGAAAATGTTTAATTTATACAGGAGTTCATTAAAAAATCTAAAACTACCAAATATAAATAATAATATTAAATCAAATTTGGTAATAAGATCATATACTACCAATATTAATGGTAATATTAAAAATGATGATGATAATAATAAATTTTATTCATTATCACAATTTCCATATCCATCAGGAGCATTACATATGGGACATGTGAGAGTTTATACGATATCAGATTGCATTGCAAGATTAAAGAGAATGCAAGGTTATGATGTAATTCATCCAATGGGATGGGACGCATTTGGATTACCAGCTGAGAATGCAGCAATTGATAAACAAGTTTCACCAAGTGAATGGACAAATTTAAATATAAGTTCAATGAGAGACCAATTGAAGTTATTGAATTTCCAATTCGATTGGGATAGAGAGCTATCAACATGCAATAAAGAATACTATCGTTGGACACAGGAGATATTTCTAAGATTATTGAAATCAGGATTAGCCTACAGAAAGAGTGCTACCGTAAATTGGGATCCAATCGACCAAACTGTGCTTGCCAACGAGCAGGTAGACGCACAAGGTAGGTCATGGAGATCAAATGCGATTGTTGAAAAAAAAGAAATGAAGCAATGGTTTTACAAAATCACATCGATGGCAGATAGATTAACTGACGATTTAGACCAGTTGCCAGGCTGGTCTGACGAAATTAAAAATATGCAAAAAGAGTGGATTGGCAGATCGTATGGTCACTTAATCGAGTTCCAAAGTTGTGCCCAAAAACCATTATCAAATATCACAGTGTTCACAACACGTGCCGAAACTATCTATGGTGTTTCATTTTTAGCCATTTCTCCACACCATTCTGAAATCAACCAAATTAGAGCCAATTTAATAAATGATGAAAAAAGATTAGAATTGGATCAATACTTAAAAGAGATTCAAGAAATTAAAAATAAAATGGGAACACAAGAAGATGTTGAAAATTTAAAAACTTTTAATACAGGTTTAACATTTTATCAACCTATAACTAAAAAATACATTCCATTAATACTTTCAAATTTCGTACATGCCGATTATGGTACAGGTGCTGTTATGGGTGTACCATCACATAATCGTTCAGATTATCAAGTTGCAAAACAACAAAATTTAAAATTATTACCAGTTTTAGGTATTGAAAGAGAGCAACAACAACAACAACAACAACAACAACAACAACAACAACTAGAAATAGAAGAGGAATGTTATGATTATTCAAATACTGGTAAATTAATTAATAGTGGACAAGATACAGGTATTGAATTTAAAGAATTTATTAAAAGATTAGAAGATCAACAATTAATAAAGAGACAAACAAATTATAGAATTCATGATTGGTTAATTTCAAGACAACGTTATTGGGGTACACCAATTCCAATTATTGTTTGTGAGAAATGTGGTGATGTACCAGTACCATCGGATCAATTACCAGTTGAATTACCAATCGATATTCAATTCACTGGTAAAGGTAATTTATTGAATCAATTAGATCATTGGAAGAATGTTAAATGTCCATGTTGTGGATCACAAGCAACTAGAGAAACTGATACAATGGATACATTTGTTGATTCATCTTGGTATTTCCTCAGATTTTTAGATAGTAAAAACTCACAATCCATTTTCTCTTCGGAATTGGTCAACAGATTCATGCCAATCGATGTTTATGTCGGTGGTATCGAACATGCTATCCTTCATTTACTATACAGTCGTTTCATTACAAAATTCTTAAAAGATCAACAATTAATTGACCATTCTGAACCATTCAAAGTTTTATTAGCACAAGGTTTAGTTAAATCACCAACTTATCGTGATTCGATAACAAATAAACCAATTCATCCATCAAATGTTGAATTTAAAACTATTAAATCAAATGAAAGCGGTAAATCTCAACAACAAACTATAAATAAATTAACGGGTAATCAAGTTTCCGTTACAATTGAAAAAATGTCAAAATCAAAATTAAATGGTATTGATCCAAAAGAAATCATTGATAAATATGGTTCTGATACTTTGAAAACTTATATTCTATTTAAAGCACCACCAGAGAAATCATTAGATTGGGATACTCAAGGTATTGAAGGTTGTAAGAAATGGTTAACAAGAATCAATGTTTCAATTCAATCATTTTTAAATCAATTTGATGTAATTGAAGGTAAAGAGCAACACCAACATCAACAACAACAACATCAACAACCATTACCTTCATCAGAATTTAATGAACAACAATCTAAAGAAGTTAAAGATATTCTATTTGAAACTCATTTAACTATGAATAAAGTTACAGAATCAATTGATAAACATTCTTTTAATACTGGTATCGCTGCATTAATGGAACTTTCAAATACATTACAAAAATCATCTCCACAAATTAAATTAACCAAAGAATATTATCAATCATTGAGAGCATTGACTTTAATGTTATTCCCATTCTCTCCAATATTTTCACAAATTCATTGGAAATCATTAATTGATGATTTACCACAATCTTGTAAATCATTTTATTCTGAAAACTATTCATCATTTGAGCAACAATCATATGGTAATTCAAATGATAATGATGTCTTTAATCAACGTTGGCCAAAACCAACTCCATCCGCTTTAGTTAGAGATTTCAATAGTTTGGTCATTCAATTCGATGGTAAAACTAAAGGTGTTGAATCAATTCCAACTTCAATCACTGATTTCTCAAATTTTGTTCAATCAAATTCAAAATATTTAAATAGATTCAAAGATAAAACTATTGATCAAATTTTCATTGGTACAACAAAAACTGGAAATTCTATTAATTTCACTTTTAAAAAAAAATAAATTTAAATTAAAATCAAAATTAATTAAAATTAAATTTAAAATTAAAATTAATTAAATTTAAAATTAAAATTAATTAAATTTAAAATTAAAATTAATTAAATTTAAATTAAAATTAATTAAATTTAAAATTAAAATTAAATTAATTTCGTTATTTTTTATTATTATTATTTTTATAATTTTAATTAATTATTTTTATTATTATTATTATTATTAATTTTTTAATTGGAAAGAATTATCTACCCACACTTTTTCAATTAAAAAAATATTGTTGTCAGTATATTATTATAATTATTATTGTTATTAATTTATTTATTTTAATTATTAATTTATTTATTTTTTTGGATTTTTAGTACTTTTTATTTTTTTTTTATTTTTTTTTTTTTTAAACAAATTAAAATTTTATTTTTTATTTTTTTAATATTTTTTTTTATTTTTTATTTTTTTTTTAAAAACAAATAAAAATTAAAATTGTAATATTACTGAATAAGAATTTATTTAAAAGATATTAGATTTAAAATTTAACATCATGTTAAATGTTTTTTTTTTATTATTTTAAACTCTATTTTTTAATCATTGAATTTTTTTATAAAGAAAAAAAAAAGTGACGAAAAAACACACAATGTTGATTCTGACTTTAATAAAATCATTTTTTTCTAATTATTAAAAATTGGTATAAAAAAAAAAGTTCCTCAAAATTTTATTTTAAAAATTTTAAAAATTAATTGGGGTCAAAATCTAGACTCACGTGAGTTTTAAATATATTATTTCGTTTTAATTTAAAAGATATATTTTATTAATATTAAAAAAACAAAATAATAAGAAAATAAAAAAAAAAGCATTGCAATAAAATCTAAAAGACTTTAACGCAACCCACAAAAGTCTTTTATAGATGGAAATAGCATTTATCAAAAAAATAATTGGGTAAGATACAATTACCTTTTACAGCATTGATATTATATAAAATTTAAAAAAAAAAAAAAAAAAAAAATAAATAAATAAAAACAAAAAAACAAAGAAAAGAAAAAAAAAAACAATAAAAGAAAGAAAAAAAAAGAAAGAAAAAAAAATATTGTTATTTTCTACATAAAAAAATAACCTAAAAGTAAGGGTCAAGTAGCAAATATTTATTAAATTTAGGTAATTGTTTAAACACAACATTTAATAGAATTTTTTTTTTTTTTTTTTATTATTTTTTTTTTAATTTTACTTTAATATTTACGAGTAATATGAATAAAATGTTTTTTATTTTGTTTGTTTTGTTTGTTTTGTTTGTTTGTTTGTTTGTTAATAATTAAATGTACAATTGTAAAAATGTTATTTTTTTTTTATTTTTTTTAATCTATCTCATTTTTTAATAATAAAAAAATAATTGTAAATGTTGGTTGCTGTGATCAAAATTTGTTTATTTAATATTAAAATGAAAATTTTGTTTCATCGATTTTATTTCACTTTTTCATTTTTGTCACCAAAATGGAATTACCAAAAACAAAATTCATTTTTTTTTTTTTTTTTTTAAACTTTAAATTTTATTTTTTTTACATGTATGTATTAAAAAACTATAATCAAAATAAAAAATTTCATAATAATAAAAATAATATTTAACATAAAACATAATATTGTGTTTGAAAGATGAAATAAAAAAAAAAAAAAAAAAAATAGATGTCTTACTAAATATCTAACGATATTTAATTTTAATTTATATTTATATTTGTTTTTTTCATTAATAATAGTGGTGAAATATGTGGTAATTTTAAAATTTTTTTTTGTGGTGTATGTGGTTTTATTTTTAAATAAAAACATTTTAATTATTTTAAATTTGGCTACCGCTATAATGTAGTGCTACTGAAATAATTAAAAAAAAAAATTTTTTTTTACATGTATAAAAAATATTCTATTTAATAAATATTGAAAATAATTTTTAAAATATATATATATATTTAAAAACCCCCGCCAACCACATTAAATAATAAAAATAAAATTATTTATTTTTGTGTTTTAAAAAAAAAAAAAACACACATAAAAAGTAGATGATTTACGAAAATAAAGTATTTTAGAGAATGAATTTACAATTTTCAATTTTATTTTTTAAAAAAAAAATAAAAAAAAAATAAAAAATAAAAAAAATAAAAAATAAAAAAAAAGATTATTAATAATCAATAACAATAACAATATATATATATAAACATAATTTATTGGTATTTTTTAAAAAACCAATACATAACCACTAAAAAAATTAGTCATCATAAAAAACTTAATAATTATAGTATTTAAATTATTTTATTCGTACAGTATTCGTTTTAAGTGTTAACACAAACATTTTAAATTATTATTTTATTTTTCATTTTCCATAAACATATGTTTATCCTCTTCATAAAAATATAAAAAAAATAATAAATAGTGTACCATTATTTTTTAAATTAGAAAATACTCTAAATAATTTTTTTATGTTAAATTTTTTTTTTAAATTGATTAAAAAAAAAAATTAATTTATTTTCAATTCAAAAATAAATAAAAAGATTGTCAAACTGTAAGTAATTTTTTTATTTAATATTTATTTTTTATTTTAAATCTTAAAAAAAAAAAGATTGGGCAGTTGGCAATAAAAAAAAAAAAAAAAACTATTGTTATTTAATTATTTTCCCCCATGTCATGACTAATTTTTGTTTTTAATTCTCTCTTTTTTTATTGCCAAATAGAGAAATTAATTTATTTTAAAAATTTGTTTTTTTTTTGTCTCATTGTTTTTATTGCTATTTAATATTAATTATTTGGAATGAAGCCAATAATTAATTTTTAAAAAATGATAAATAAAATAAATAATTAAAAAATTGTGTTTCCATATTTTTACCAAAAAAAAAAAAAAAAAAACTAATTTTATTAATTAAAAATTAAATAATTAAAAAATAAACCCACTAAACTCATGAAATAGGTCGAAAAAAAAAATCACAATTTAAAATTAAAAAACATATAATAATGATAAAAAGAGTAAGAAGAGCTTGTTTGAATTGCAGGAATTCTAAGGTTGCTTGTGACCAACAAAGACCGTGTACAAGATGTGTTAAACAGGAAATTGGCCAAACATGTTATGATTTACCAAGAAAAAAAAGAGAAAAAAAAATTAAAAATAATCAAACCACAACAACCACCAATTCAACAACAAACCCAAATAATCAATCAATTAAAAATATTCAAAATCAAAATCAAAGTCAAAGTAACCACAGTCAAAGTAATTACAATCACAACCATACAAATAACAATCACAGTCACAATAACTGCCATGATAATAACCAAAATAATAGTCACAACCATAACCATAGTAATATTATTAGTAATAATATTCAAAATCAAATCAATGGTAATTTAATAACAAATAATAATAATAATTATAATAATAATAATAATAATAATAATGATAATAATAATAATAATAATAATAATAATAATAATGATAATAATAATAATAATAATAATAATAATAATAATAATAATAATAATAATAATAATAATAATAATAATAATAATAATAATAATTATAACAATTTAAATGAAAATTTTAATAATCAAAATTTCAATCAAAATTTCAATCAAAATTTTAATAATGTTGATAATATGCATAACCAATTATTTAATAATAGCAATAATTATTTAAATAATAATAGTGTAAAAACAAAACAAAATGAAAATTTAATTGAAACATTATCAAAGAATAAAAACAAACAAAATTTAAATATTAATAATAATAATAATAATAATAATAATAATAATAATAATAATAATAATAATAATAATAATAATAATAATAATAATAATAATAATAATAATAATAATAATGGTGATGGTAATAATGGTAATAATATTGTTAAATCTCCAATTTTAAATTTTTTGGTTAATAACCAAAATGCAATGAAAACTCAAAAAACACAATCAAATATTGACATTACCAACTCGAGGACGACCTCATCGACTTCAAATCAATCCTTAATGTCACCCCAACCCTCTTATCCAATTACAATTGAAGGAGAATGTTCACCAAAAACATTTTTTAAGAAAATGTCTATTGAATTTTCTCCATACCAATCCTTGAATCTAAAAAAGAATCTAACAAATCCATACTCATCATCTTCGACAACTACTTATTCGAATAATCCAACTTCTTCATCACCAAATACCTTTTTAAATAACAATTATCCAAATTCGAAAATAAACGATTCAAGTAATTTAAATTTAATTAACAATTCATTAAAAAGAAATAATCAAACAAATACCGATGATGAAGATAATTTAAATTTTAAAAAGAAAAATTTTAATAAAACTCCACTACTAACTTTTTCAAATTGTTCCAAACCTATTACAAATACACAATCAAATATAAACAATGGTTTCAATTTAAATAATGGAAATAATACACCGGGTTTGGATAATTGCACTGGCTTTTTATATTCAAATGGACCAGAATGTAATATAATGAATAATAATAATAATATCAATATCAATAATAATAATATTATTAATAATAATAATAATAGTAATGGAAACAATGCAATAAATAATAACTTATCCCCTTATGACCAATACTGCAAGGGCTCTCCAACCAATTTACAACCAATCTTGAATTCTCTTGGTTCAAGTAATGGATACCCAACTCCAAACAATTCAAATGATGAATACCAAGTTGTTCCTATTTCTTTAGCCACACCAAGCTCTACACCAACCCCACCACCATCATCATATTCAATGGAATCAACAAATGGAAACAACTATGTTTATTATTCAAATCCATACCCATATTCAACCAATAATATTGGAAACAATTCAAACCATTCATCATTCACCCAATCAAATGAATCATTAACACAACAAATTTCAAATCAACAACCTCAACATGAATTTCACCAACAACAACATCAACAACAACAACCACAACAACAACCACAACAACAACAACAACCATTAAAAAACCATTATTTCCAATTTAATAATCAACATTATATTTCGAATGGATATCAAAATGATCCTTACTCCAATACTACAGACCCCTCTGCATATTCCCTACAAACTTACCAAAATATTATTCAACAAACACCAAATCAAAATACTCAAAATTATAAATATAATAATTCGTTCCAACAGCCACAACAACAACAACAACAAACACAACAACAACAACAACAACAACAACAACAACAACAACAACAACAACAACAACAACAACAACAACAACAACAACAAAATATATCACAACAAACACAGTATTATATTGACACACCACTGATTCATTATCAAAATTAAATAAAAATTATATAAATATAATCTGGTTTTTTTTTTTTTTTTCTTTTTTTTTTTTTATTATAATTATTAAACTAAGATTGAATTATTTGATTTATTCTTTCAATTACTTGATTTAAATGTAATCTTTCATCTTTATCCAAGTTTACCATATCGATTATTAATTGATTGAATTGATTTGAATAATTTGTTTGAGATGGTGGAAAGGGTTTTGGAAGACCACTTAATACTTTTAAGGCAACACTACCATTAGGTTCATTATCACAAACTTCAAAAGGTGAATTATTATAAGCCATCGTATACAAAAGACAGCCCAATGCCCAAACATCAATTCTTTCATCAATTTGACAATCACTAGGAATATCAAATAATTCAGGTGCTCTATAAAATGGTGTTGTATTTTGCTCAACTTCATCCTGAAGTGATAATGCATCTTTTCTATTTTCAATTTTAATTCTAGCTTCTCTAACTGATCCAAAATCCATTAAAATCGGTATTGCCTCAATATCACTATCTTCACTATTATTATTATTATTATTATTATTATTATTATTATTATTATTATTATTATTATTATTATTATTATTATTATTATTATTATTATTATTATTATTATTATTATTATTATTATTATTATTATTATTATTATTATTATTATTATTTGAAGGTCTTCTTAAATTTTGTAATACTATATTACCAGGTTTAATATCTCTATGTGCCAAAGGTGGTGAATGATTGTGAAAAACTTGAATAGCTTCACAAACTTTTAAAAAGAATTGTAAACATTTCTTCTCTTTAAATAATGGTTTCTTTGTATCTTTACCATAGATTGTTCTTTGATTATCAATTAAATCTTGTAAGGTTCCATCTTTATAATAAGGTAATAATAATCTATATTCTTTTGTATCTTGTGAATGATTTGATATCGAATGATCAATTAATTTCATTATATTTTCATGATTAAATGTTTGAAATGCATTTATTTCCCTTTTTGCTGTCTTTTTATTCCATTTTTTATATTTTTTATATTTTTTATATTTTTTATATTTTTTATATTAATATATTATTATTTTATTTTTTTATTATTTATAAAAAAAAAATTTAAAAATAAAAAAAAAAAAAAAAGAAATTTTTAAATAAAAAATAATAAATGAATAATAAATGAATAAATAATAAATAAATAATATATAATAAATAATAAATAATAAATGAATAATAGATAACGCCAATTGTATTATCTATAAGTGATACCAAATTAGGGAATACGTGACAACCTACATTAATTGATTCTTGTGTTTGACAAATCATAACCTTTAATGCATATTTTTTAGAGTTTGAATTGTCTACATGAGTGGGGTTTAAAAAATAAAATAAAAAATATTATTATTATTATAATTATTATTTTTATTATTATTAATTCAATGAGTGAATAAATGGTTTTTAATTAAAATTTATCTCCACTAACTAAATTACCTTTTACTAAATAGACAAAAGAGAAACCCCCTTCCCCCAAAATTCTATTGACTGTATATTTCACACCATTAATATTGAATGTTTTATCTGATGGGTAACAAAGAGATAAAGAGGAACCCATTTTTCTATTTATTATTTAACTAAAGAATTTGAAAAAAAAAAAATAAAAATAATAAAAAAAAAAAATACTCTTTTATGTATTGATTTTAAATTTAATTTCTATTTATAGAATAAGTATGCGTGTGGGTGGGTTTATTTTAATTATGACATATATAAAATATATATATTTATTTATTAATGCACTTGCATAACTAAATACTAATTGCTTATTATTATTATTATAATTATTTGAAATATTTGTAAGTGGTAAAGTGAATAAAAAAAAAATAAAAAAGAAAAAATCATGACATTTTGAAAAATAATTAAAATTTTCTTTTTAAAAAAAAAAAAATTTAATTAAAAAAAAAATTAAATAAAATAACACCCATGGTTTATGATTTTGTCCTAAATCAAATAACCCTCATGAAGTTCCCATTATTATATCAGTAAAAAATACGAACATAATTATTATTTTTTAAATAAAAAAAAAATAAAATAAAAATGGTTGGGTAAATATTTTTTTTTTTTTTTTTTTTTTATATTCTATTATATATATATATAATATCTTTTTAATATATTCCTGTTTAAATAAAAAAAAAAAAAAAAAAAAAGGAAAAGTTAGAATTTTAAATTGCATAATTTTAGACAAGATTGAGAAAGAATTCTTATGATTATTTTTAATTTTTTTTTTTAACTAAATCTTTTTTTTTTTTTTTTTTTTTTTTTTTTTTTTGCCAACTCATTACTTTTGATTTTATCAATATTTGAAAATATTAAATAAAAAAAAATAAAAAAAAATCAAATAAAAAAAGTAAATATAGAAAATAAATGACAATTATAGAAATTAAGTTACAGTGAACACAAAATATTAGAAAATGGAAATCTTATTCATTTAAAAATTACTTTTTTTAATTATTGTTGATTTATTTTTTTTTTTTTATATTTTTGTAAAAACAAATAAACATTAATGTGATCAATATTTTTTTAAATAAAAAAAACCATTATAACTTTATTTTTTATTTTTTTATTTCGGGTACGTATGTAATTATTATTTTAAAAAAAAATATTAATAAAAAATACTTTTTTTTTTTTTTTTTTTCTCCAGATTGATTTAATATATTATTATTTGTTTTTTCGTTCGATTTAAACCTTCAAATAACCACCATTAACACACTATCCAATATTAAAAATATCTAAATTTTTTATTTTAATCAATTACATTGAGATTTTGGTTAAGAAAAAAATAAAATTAAAAATAAAAAAATAAATATCATATACTTTGTTAGTGTAAATTAACACATTAAAGTCGTTTTACAAATTATTATTCGCTATTGAAAAATTAAAACAAACCCACACACTCACAGAAACAAACTAAAAATTAAGAAAAAAACACTCAATCTCAAATAAAATTATCCTTAATATATATAAATATATATTAAATAATTAAAAAAACAGTATAGTAATAGTATTAGTATTAGTTTTAAATTATTAAACAACTATTAGGAGGTGTCCAATTTATTATTATGGGTCAGATTGAGATAATGATTTTTAAATCACAATTTATATACTTAAAAAATAAAAAAATAAAAAAAAATTAAAAAAATAATAAATGATATCTATTAAAAAAGAAAAATTGTTAATCACACTTATAATAGTTTTTATATCACCCACAACCTCCACATTATATTAACACCCCTAAACCAACCGAATAAAATGACAGATTCAATCAAAAAAATAAAACCCACACACACACTCACACTTACATACACTTTAAAAAAAAAAAAAAAAAACAAATTAAACCCACCTACACCTGTCACTTTAAATTAAACCAACTTCTTCTGTGTATTTATGGTTAAAATAATAAATGTAAATATATATTATTATTATTTTTATTTTTATTATTATTTAAATAAAAAGATATTAAGAATAAAAAAAAAAAAAATTAAAAAATATTTAATTTATTTATATATTAAGTAAAATAATTTTTATTTTTTAAAAAAAAAGTGGGTTAGTGTATAATAATTTGATGAATGATTTTAAAATATAATTATTAAATTAAAAACACACACTCTCTCTCTCTCAATCACTCAGTCAAAAATTAAAGATTTTATATAAATCAAATAATTCCAATTCGATCTAATCAAATAATGTGTGACAATAGATCATGAAATTATTATTTTATTTTTTGTTTTTTATTTTTTTTTATTTGATTTTTTTTTTTTTTAATATTGTATAATATAAGCAACAACAAATAAAATCATAATAAAAATAATTTTATTTGTTTTATTTGTTTTTTTTTTTTTTTTTTTTTTTTTTTTTTTTTTTTTTGATTATTAACAAAATCATTTCCTTATTCAATTTTTTAAATTTTTTTTTCTTTTCTTTTTTTTTTTTTTTTTTTCCTTTTTATAATTTTTTAAGTAAATTTAACAAAAATAGTATTATTATTGACAAATATAAAATTTTTAATTTTTTAAAAATCACCTTAATACATTCTAAAATATATAAAAGGCAAAAATAATAAACATTCTTTTTTTTAAAAAAAAAAAATAAATAAATAAATAATAATAATAATTTTAGTATAAAAAAGAGAATCTTAATAAAAAAAAAAAATAAATAAATAAAAATTACACATGATCATATACATAAAATAATATTTTTTTAATTACTAGTAAAGTAGTTATAAAAAACAAACTATCAATAATAAATAAAAATCAAATATTAAAAAAATAAATAATATAATTAAAAAAAAAAAAAATGAAAGAAAATGAAGATGAAATTAATAAAACCGATGAAAAATATAAAATTAAAAATCCAAGTAATAATGGTAATAATAAAAATAAAAACAATAACAATAATAATAATAATAATAATAATAATAATAATAATAATAATAATAATAATAATAATAATAATAATAATAATAATAATGGTAATAGTAATTTAGAAAATATAGAAGGTTTAAATAAATATAATATATATAAAAAGAAAAAAGGTAAAAATGAAAGTAATACAAGTTTAAATAATATATATATAAGTTCACCAAATTTATCAGAAAGAAGTGATAATTCAATTGGAAGCTATTGTACAAATAAAACCATGAAATCCGAAAACTCGATTATTAATATAGAAACATTATTCAGAGATAGTGTTAGTGAACAAAATAGTGACGAATGTGGTAGTAAAGTTGATAAAGATTTGGATGAAGATGATGATGATGACGATGATGAAACCGAAGTCCCAGAACTTGTAGATTACTCTGAAATGATTGTTAGTATACTATACCCTGTTTGTATAACAATGGTTATTGTTGTATTAGCGATAAGAGCAATTTCATCATCGTATGTACATAAACATAATAAAAAAAAATAAAAAAATAAAAAAATAAAAATGTTTTGTATTAATTAGTTTTATTTTAAATTTAAATTTTTTAATACAAAAGAACATCAAAAAATTCACAAATAGTTGAAATATCAAATGATAATAGTGGTGGTAATGGTGATTCAAGTAGTGGTGCAGATAAAATGGTTTTTGATTCGGTAGTAAACTCATTAATATTTTTAGCAGTAATTATACTCAGTACAACAATTATGGTTGTTTTATATAAATTCAAATTAATGAAAGCATTATATGCATGGTTAATGGGTACTTCAATCTTATTATTGGGTGTTTTTGGTGGTTTTTTATTTTTGTAAGTATTTATTTTTATATATTCAAATATATAATTTTAATAATATATATATATATTAACTATTTAAAAAAAAATTATTAGAATTTTATTAGCCTATTTAAATTTGGGACTTGATTATGTTACATTTGTAATTGTAGTTTGGAATTTTAGTGTCGGTGGTATTGTTTGTATATTTTGGTATTCACCAAAACTTTTAAATCAAGGTTATCTAATTAGTATTAGTGTTTTGATGGCATTGTTTTTCTCGAGACTACCAGATTGGACAACATGGGGTATACTTTCAATTGTATCGATTTATGATATTTTTGCCGTTTTATGTCCTGGTGGACCTTTGAGAATTTTAATTGAAACTGCCCAAAAAAGAAATGAAAATATTCCTGCAATGATTTATAATGCAAGTATTTACATTGGTATGATTTATAATGAAGATAATTTGGAAAATAATAATAATAATAATAATAATAATAATATTGAACTAAATATTAATGAAGTTGATATTGAAAACAATAATAATAATGAAGATGAGAATAAAAATAATACTGAAGATGGGAATAATAATAATAATAAAAATAAAAATAATAATAATAATAATAATAATAGAATTGAAAATGAAAATGGTGCAGAAAATTCATCTGAAAATGGTTCAATTACTCCACCACCTACAATTCCAAATTTTATTAAAGATGAAAAAGAAATAAATCGATCATCTGGATCAAATGGATTTCCAAATTTTAAAAAATGTGCAAATGATAATATTTTAATTGGGGATGCTGAAACAAACGACGAAATAGTTTCAAATGCTGAATCAAGTATTGACTCTACTATTAGTGAATCATATGTAAAACCAAAACAATCAATTAGACTTGGGTTAGGTGATTTCGTTTTTTATAGTGTTTTAATTGGTAAAGCTGCATCTTATCAAATTACTACTGTTTTTACTGTTTTTATTGCAATTATTACTGTATGTATACAAAATTTCATAAAAATAATTCCATTTTAATTAATTTATTAATTAATTCAAATATTTTATTATAGGGTTTATTTTTAACTTTGATACTTTTGGCAGTTTTTAGAAGAGCATTACCAGCATTACCAATGAGTATAATATTTGGAATTATTGTTTTCTTTTTAACATTTAAAATATTAATTCAGTACATTTACTTTTTGGGTGAAAATCAAATATTTGTATAGGTTTTTTTTTTTTTTTTATTAATTTTTTTTCTTTTTTTAAATCTCAAAATTAAAAATAAAGAAAATATTAGAACAAAAAAAAAAAAAAAAAAAAAAAAAAAAAAAGATAGAAAGTATTTTAATAAAAAAAAAAAAAAAAAAAAAAAACATTATTAATGTACAAATACTTATTACAAGATTTAAACAAATATTGATGATGATTATTTGTAAAAAAGCAATCACCTTTTAAATATAATAAATTCTTTTTCTTGTAATTTTAAAAAAAAAAAAAAAAAAAAAACAAGACCAAAGTTTTTTTTTTAAAATTTATTTAATAATTATTTTATTACAATTTTAATGATATATATAGAATTGTTTTTTTATTGTTGAGGCTCCGCATTTGTACAACCTAATGAAGTTGGTATTATATCTTGTAAATTTGTTAAATCAATTTGAGATCCATTAGTGATTGGTGAAGATTTTACATCTGGAGATTTACTATTATTATTATTGTTAACATTTATGGAATCCTGTTCTTTTGAAATATTAATATTTGAATCTTGATTTTGAATTGGATCAATGAAATTCTCTTTTGGTTTAATTGTATATTCCTCTTTATTAATATTTTCAAAAGCAGAGATCATACCTTTTTC
>NC_007092.3:174741-187241 GCF_000004695.1 Dictyostelium discoideum AX4
GATAATAAACATACAAAAGAGTGGTGATGAGTAACGGAATTTTCTCCATTGTAAAGCAATGACCGAACCAATACCAATAACGATTAAAACACAAACACCAGTGATAACACCTAGGACAATATTTAAGGTTCTATCGAAAACAACCACTTGATAATCTGATGGAACTTTATAGGTTGGTCCAGAGTAAAGAATATCGCTTTTAAGAGTGATTTCACCTGAATCTGGATTAATTTTACCAATTGGATCGAATGAACCTTTGGTTGAATTGATAAGATTTAAAAGTGCAAATTCACCATACAATCTATCACCTGTATTTTTATCGAAAGCAATGGTACCAGTGATACCATTAAATTTAAGATTACGAAGTTCAGTTCTAACTTGTTCACCATCCCATGGATCACCACCTTTTGCTAAAACCGCTTCAATTCCCATTAACATTGCATAGGTGGCATCATATGAAAATGATGCACCCTTATAGAAAGCATCACCGGTGTTGTTGTTATAATCGTTGACAATGGTTCTCTCAAAGTCAGTATAGGCTTCAGTACCTAAACCATAACTTGGGAAAGTTGCTAAAACACCAAGTAAATCTGGATCTGTTCCACCTGTTAACTCTGCGCAACCATCGGTTACAATCCATGTGAAACCTTCACCCAAGAAACCTCTTGCTTTTGCTTGTTTCCAAATTTCAAGACAATCTGGTGGGAAGAGAGCATACAATACAATCACTCTGGATTTGGCAGCTTCTAAATTGTCAAATACAATATCATAATATAGTTGTTCTGGTGCAATGCCATTATCAACTGGATCGATAGCTTGATTGGTATTAACTGTGATACCTTGTGCATTTGATTGTTGAACCAATTGATCAGCACCACCATTACCATAATCTTCATTGGTATGAATACATGAAACACGAGTCCAACCATTCTTTTTCAATAATGATAGAATTGCTTGTACTTGTAAACGATCGTCTGGCATAACACGTTGGAAATATGGATAGGATCCACTATTTGAAAGACTTGCACCTGTAGCATAAAAACTTATACTTGGAACTGCAAATGCTCCAAATACTAAACATGCAGTTGATGATGAACCTGAATACGCTGGACCAACAATACCATTGACTGGCATTGTCACTAAATCCAAGGAATCAATAACATCATTTGTATCAGTAAATGTATGCAATTTAATGGTTTTTGAATATTTGGTTTTAAAGGTTTCATTGAATTTACTAAGTGCATATTCTGCTGCACCACTGTATTGGGTATATTCTGGGTCGAAATATGGTGACATAAATGCTATTACCAATTCATCTGGCTTAGCTGGGTTTGGTTTAACAACTTCTGAATTAATTTTTGAAATAAATAAACTAAAAATTACCAAAATTACCACATTTTTTAAAATATTTCCAATTTTGATTTTCATTTTCCAATTTTATTTTTTTTTTTTTTTTCAAAAAACACAATTATTTTTTTTAATAAATTTTAAAAAAATAAAAAAAATATGTGTTTTTCGTAATAATATTACAGTTTATGCTTTTGTTTATTTATTGTAAATAAAAAAAAAAAAAAAAGACCAAGTAGGCAGGTGGGTAGAAAAACAAAAATAAAAATAAAAAAAAAAAATAAAAAAAAAAATAAAAATAAAAATAAATAAAAAATAAAAATAAAAAAAAGTCGTTAAAAAACGGAAGGTTTGAGGTGAATAAATATCTTTTTCCCACCCTAAAAACAGATTACATTGGAAAAGAAACAAAATATCAAAAAAAAAAATGACTTTTTTTTTTTTTTTTTGATATTTTTTCATTTTTTTTTTATTATAATAAAAATAATAATATTTTTTGATCAGGTTTCAGTCAAAAAAAAAAAAAAAAAATTTTGCCAAAATTATATTTTTTTTTTTTTTGTGTTGTTTTGGTGGAATTTGTTGTGTGAAAAAAAAAAAAAAAAAAAAAAAATCTGGTTTTGAAAATTTTTTAGATATTTAAATTTTGGGGGGAGTTGTTTATAATAATATCAAATAATTGGTTCTATAAAAAAAAAAAAATAAAATAATACATATATAACATTTCAAACTAATTTTGGAATATTTTTTCTATTTTTTTTTGATATTTCTAATATATTTCATACTTGAACCTATTTTTTTTAAATTTTTTTTTTTTTTTTTTTTCATATCTTATGTTTCCAATCGATTTTAAAAAGTAAATCTTGGAAAAATTAAATATAAGCAAAGGTTTAAACTTAATAAGAAATTTCTTTTTCACTTGCGGGTGATGAGTTTTTTTTTTTTTTTTTTTAATATCTAATTTTTTTTTTTTTTTATTTTTTTATTATTTTTTTTTTTTTTTTTTTTTTTTTTTATTATTTAAATAACTATTTTGATTATTATTTATTGTTTATTATTATTATTTTTTATTTTTATTTTTTTTTATTTTTATTTTTATTTTTTAATGTTGAAGATTACTTCTCTGTCTTGGAGCAGCTCTTAAGATATCATCAACTCTCATGATCATTTCAGCGGCTTCGTGAGCAGATACTAAAACTTGTTGTTTAACTTTAAATGATTCAATGACACCTAATTCTTCAGCATTTCCAATACAACCATCTCTCATGTTGAGACCAGCTTTTTTATCACCTTGATGATGGGCAGCTTTTAATTGAGAGACTAATTCTGAACTATCGTAACCGGCATTATTAGCAATGATTGTTGGAATTTGACGAAGAGCTTTGGCAAAAGATTCGATAGCCATTGCTTTCTTACCTGGAGTGATTGCAGCCAATTCATCGACAGCTTTACTCATGATCATCTCTGAGCAACCAGCACCTAAAACAGTACGAGTTTCAGCTACAGTTACAGCCAACACACAGAGTGCATCGTGAATGGAACGTTCAGCCTCTTCGAGAATGTGAGAGGTAGCACCACGTAAAACGATGGTACAAGCCTCACCAGATGGAATACCAGAGAAACGGATGACCTTATCTTCACCGATCATAACCTCTTCAATGAGTTTACAAGTGCCAATCTTGACCAATTCAGGGTGATCAAAAGTTGAGACGATTTCAGCGCCAGTTACCAAAGCCAAACGTTCAATACCATCGAAATCTGCATGTTCAATTGACATAACACCATGCTCGGCGAAATATTGCTCTGGTAAATTATAGACCAATTGACGATTGACGAAACAATTGATACCATGATCAACGATCTTTTTACATTTATTCAACATTTTCTCTTTTTCTGCATCTTCCATTTTGGCGAGTTCAGTCATTGAATCTACAACAACCTTACCACCGAAAATCTTAATCTTATCAGTATCCATAGCTGTGTTTGCAATTAAAATCTTTGGATTCTCTAAACGTTTTGGACAACCAACACCAATCTTCTTTTCTAAAATGAATCCTTCATCTAAATAGGACTCTCTTAATGAACCACCACTCTTCTTTATAATATGAATATTATCTAAATTGGTATTTCCATTTAATCTTAAAACTGCATCAACTACCATATTTGCGAAATGATCTTTCTCTGTATGTAAAATCTTTGAACTTAATGTTGTTCTTGCTATATTTAATAAATCTTCTCTAAATTTAACTATATATATTAATTAAAATTTATATATATATATATATAACAATATTAATAAATTATCATTATCATTATCATTATCATTATCATTAATTATTTGTGTTTTGTTTGTTTTGTGTTTGTTGTTTTACCTTTATCTGAAGAATGATCTTGAGTTGATGATTGTAATGCAGCACGTGCAGTTTCAAGTGCTAATCTCCAACCACTAATAATAGTTTGTGGATGAACTTTTTGTTGAACTAATCTTTCACCCTCTCTTAATAATTCACCAGCTAAAACACAGACACTGGTTGTACCATCACCAACTTCATCATCTTGAGTTCTTGAAATATCTACTAAAATCTTTGCGGCTGGATTATCGATATAAATTTTGGTCAAGATGGTAGCACCATCATTTGTAATAATTAATTCATTTGGATTTGATGCTGAAATAAGAATTTTATCCATACCCTTTGGTCCTAAAGTTGTTTTTACTAAATCTGTAATTGCAATTGCACCAACAAATGATGACTGAAAATTTTTTTTTTTAAAAAAAAAAAAAAAAATTATAATAAAAAAAAAGACAATTTCATAAATATATATGTGTGTGTGTGTAAATGTTTGTATATATTGTTGTTTTTATATGTTTGGGTTTGTTGTTTTCCATTTTGTTTTTTTGTTTGTTTTTATTTGATTGAAAATTAATATATATATATACATAAAATGTTAGGGATAAAACAAAGTGTAAGTATGTATTTCTAAATGAATAATTGTTGTTAAAAAAAGTAATTTTATATTTACCAAACGAGCAATTTCACCTCTTTCTTCAGAGGCATTTTGATTTAAAATTGGTATTGGAGCTAATTGACTCTTTAAGAGTTAAAATAATAATGTTAGTTATCTTTAGTGTGGTGATTGTTTAATTTTTTCTATTTTTTCGTTGATTAAAAAAAAAAATTAAAAAAATATGAAATATAAACCGATACATACTGACATTGTTATATATATAAAATTATATAATTACAAATTAAAAAAAACAAAGTCGACACCTTTTTTTTTTATAAATCCAAAAAAAAAAAAAAAAAAAAAAAAAAAAAAAATGAAAAAAAAAACTAAAAAAAAATGAAAAAAATTAAAAAAATTTGATTTTCATTTTTGGCCATTGCTGTGGCCCAAATGACTTTTTTTTTTTTTTTAATAATAAATCCAATATGGAAATTATATTCAAAATAAACACAGAGTTTTTTTTTTTAATTTTTTTTTTTAATTTAAAATTTTTTTTTTAAAAAAGTCAATAAGTGAAATCATTGATTTAATTACTATTTTAATATTATTTTCTGGAAAATAAATAAAAATAAAAATAAAATATAATAAAAAAATAAAAATTAAAATTAAAATTAAAATTAAAATTAAAAAAAAAATTAAAAAAAAAAAATTTTAAAATTGGAAAGGGGTTAAATCTTTTTTTTTTTTACTTATTTTCAACACTAACCACGTCTAAATTAAAACAAATTTGAATTTCTTTCCAACTTTTCCAACTTTTTTTTTTTTTTTTTTTTTTTTTTTTTTTTTTTTTTTTATATTATTTTTTATTATTTTTTATTTTTATTTTTTTTTTTTTTTTTTTATTTTTATTTTTATTTTAAAATTTTGTAATTATTTTTTTTAAAAAACCACACGCGCAAACACACAAAACTATATATATTATATATATTTTTATTTAGAAATAAAGAAATATTATAGCAATTTATATTACCAAAAAAAAAGAAAATAATAAAATCAAATTAAAAACAGAAAGGAAAAAAAAAAAAAAAAAAAAAAATTTTGTATATAAAAAAAAAAAAAAAAAAAAGAAAATAATAATAAAATGAAAGTTTATTCAATTGGTTTATTTAAAGTTGTACCAGGTAATAAACCTGTGTTATTAAATATTGTTTATGAATTATCATCATTTGGATTCTTTCAGAGAGGTTCAGTAAAAGAAGTGTCATTATTTGTATCAAGAGAGACAGTTGGTCGTACCAATGTGGGAGAGAGAGTTTCAATGGAACATACACAAACTCAAAAAGTTTGTCATACAACAGTAGATAGTAAAGGTTTAGGATGTAGCGTTTTAACAGATTCAGAATATCCAGGTCGTGTTGCACATACACTCATTCGTATTTGTCTAGAAGAATTTTATAAAGTACATCCAGAATCTGAATGGAGAGGTTTACAATCAGATGTAGAACTTCAAACACCAGCATTAGATCAACTATTATTAAAATATCAAAATCCAGAAACTGCCGATCCAATGATGAACCTTCAAAAGAATTTAGATGAAACTATTACCATCGTAAAGAAAACTGTCGAACAATTAGGTCAAAGAGGTGAGAAATTAGATGATTTAGCCGCAAAAAGTGATGATCTCAGTTTTCAAAGTAAAGCCTTTATGAATAATGCTGAAAGAATGAATAAATGTTGTGGTTATGTATAAATAATAACTTTTTTTATACATATTTTGTAAAATATATATATATATATAATTATTTATTTTAAAATAAATAAAAAAAAAAAAAAAAATACTTTTTTTTTTTCTTCTTTTCTTTTATATTTTATTTTATTTGTTTTTATTTTATTTACAGGATAATATTAAAAAAAAAAAAAAAAAGATACACACCACATATAATTATATTATTTTAAAATAAAAATTTATCATTTATATAATCCATTATACCAGAAATAGTTGAAAGTTTATTAAATTCGGATTTTTCTAAATAATAATAAAAAAAAAGTTAATAATTTACTATTTATTTATTTATTTTATTTTATTTTATTTTTATACATTACCATTTTTATTATGATATTCATATAACATATACATTAAATGTCTATGAAAGATGACAGGATGTAAACCACCATATTCTGAATAAATATTTATGAAATCTTTAATACATTCAATTGGAGTTTTATCATAACCTTGGAATAGAGCAGGATTGGTTAATAAACCTCTTGCAGACATTACACCATTTACGCCAGTTTTCTCACGAATTTCATTTGATTGAGATAAAGTGAAAACATCACCATTTGCAAACACTGGTAATGTAACATTATCTTTAACTAATTTAATTGCATCGTAGTCTACAGGATGTGAAGATTTCATTGCACTGGTTCTACCATGAACAGTGATCCAAGAAACACCGATTCTCTCTGCACGTTTTGCCAATTCAATTGTATCTTTTAAATCTGATTGAACTCTAATTTTAATCGATATTGGTATTGGTACCCTATTATTAATCTGTTTAACCATATCGTAAATCCTCTCTGGATGTAGTAATAAATTTGCACCAAATCCTTCCTTCATTACCCATCTTTGTGGACAACCACAATTAATATCAATACCTTGACAATAATCTTTAACTTTTTCTGCTGCTGATACTAATTCCTCTGCATTATTAACTCCAAATTGTACAATCAATGGTTCATCCACTTGGTTAAATTAATTTTAAAAAAAAAAAGTTATTATTGTTATTATTATTATTTATTATTCATTTAATAAAAAAAAAAGTTAAAAAAAAAAAAAGACACATACATTTATTTATAGTGAAATCAGAATCTCTTGCAGCTTCACTTCTATTAAATTCAGCAGCCATAATCATTGGTGTATAAGTTATATCACAACCCCATTTTTTTACTAACATTCTAAATGGTAATCTTGAAAATCTAACCATAGGTGCTTGAATTTTCATAAATTCTCCTGAATTTATTCTATCCATTAAATTTTGTTTATCAGAATCATATATTTTAACAATTGGTTTATCCTCCTCTTCATTATTATTATTACTATTATTATTATTATTAAATTCTTCAATATTGATTTGACTATTTAATAAGCTATTGATTTGATCTTCCATTTCCCTATAATCCCTAATTTTACAACATTAATAATAATATTATTATTTAATTTTAAAAATAAAAAAAAAAAAAAAAAAAAAAAATTTCCTTCGTTTATTTTTTATTTTTATTTTATTTTTATTTTTTTTTTTCATTTTTTTTTTTTTTTAATTTTATTTTAATTTTTTTTTTTTTTTTTTTTTTTTTTTTACAATTATCGTTTTTTGAAAATAATTATATTTTAGACTAAAAAAAAACAATAACTGCCCCTCCCCCTTTTTTTGTACATATAAACAACGCACATACATATTCACACACATATATATAAATATAAAAATGACATTAGCATCAGCACCAGCAGCAACAGAATCATGTAATTCATTTATTCCACCATCATTTGATGTAAATAAAGTAGAAATTATTTCAGATAGACCAGATTGTGCAACATTTATATTCACTGATGAAGATCATACATTAGGAAATGCTTTACATTATGTTTTAATGAAAAAGTGAGTATATGAAAAATTTAAAAAAAAAAAAAATAAATAAAATAAAAAAAAATATTAATTTCATATTTTTTTTATTTATTAGTCCAAAAGTTGATTTCTCAGGTTACAGTATTCCACATCCATCTGATAATAGAATGAATCTTCGTATTCAAACAAAAAGTAATATATATCTATTTTTAATTTTCATTTTATTTTTGTTTTCCAGGATATTTTTTTTTTTTCCCACTAACTTTTTTTTTTTTTTAAAAAAAATTTTATTTTTAATTAGGTAACATCACAGCACAAGAGTCATTATTACAAGGTTTAACTGATATTAAAGATATTTCAAGACATATTTTTGAAACATTTAACAATGCACTTGATCAATAAAAAAAAAAAAAAAAAAAAAAAAAAATAAAATAAAAAATAAAATAAAAAATAAAATTAAAAAAAAATAAAAAATAAAAAATAAAAAAAAAATAAAAAATAGGTTTGCATGGTTTGAGAAATTTTTTTTTTTTTTTTTTTTTTAAATCATTATAAAATTTTACTCTTTCCTACTATTCCCAAAAAAAAGAAAGAAAGAAGAAAAAAAAAAAAAAAAAAAAAAACAATGAAATTATTTCAATTATTACTATTGGTTTTAACCATTTCATCATTTATCATTTCAAATAATGGCCTTGTTGAATCACACCAAGGAAGAATGCACAGAGGTAGTGGCGAACGTCATCATCGTGCTGGTGGAAATCAACAACAACCACAACCACCATCAGAACAACAAGTAGAAAGTTCATACAATAGTAATGATGATGGTTCATCAAATAGTTGGTGGTCAGCAACTAGTTGGTATGGAGCAGGCACAACCAGTTGGTATTCAGGAGGTACAACCAGTAACCCAGTAGGCACAACTACTTGGTATTCAGGAGGCACAACCAGTAACCCAGTAGGCACAACTAGTTGGTATTCAGGTGGTTTTGGTACGTACGATAGTGATTCATCATCATTCTCATATGAAAACTCTTCAAATGAAACCATCGTAATTTATATCAATCCAGTAACTTTGGTTTTTACATTGGTCTTATTACTTACTTTTATCGTTCTCACAATTACCCAATCATTAAGAAAATATTAAACAAGTAGAAACAAAACAAACCGACCAACCAACAATAACAACAACAACAAATTTGTATCCATACATAACTTTAATTGTAATATTTAATAAATCATCTGATTCACCAAAAAAACATTTAATAATCCTTTTCCATTTTTTTTTTTTTTTTTTTTTTTTTTTTTTTTTTTTTTTATTATTTTAATTTATAAAAATATTTATTAATTTAAAAAAACATAAAAATAAATAAATGAAAAAGGCCAATAAAATTAATTTATTAAATGTAATACATTAATAACGTTAACACATTTATTATTATATATTTGTCTTTTTTTTTTTTTTAATTTTTTTAATTTTTTTTTTTTTTTTTATATTATTTCTCGTATTGTTATTGTTATTATTTGTTTTGTTTTCTTTTTTATTTTTTTATTTATTATTATTATTTTTTTTAAAGTTGTTTAAGTACAACATCAGCAGTTGTATGTTCATAATCTGTTGGATCTTTTTCAACACTTTCAAAAACAATTCTACCATTATCAATAATTAATGCAAATCTTTTAAATTCATGAACTGGACTTTCTGTACCTAAACCTTTTAAATATTCATCTTCTGTTAATGCATTATCCACAGCAAATTTGCAATCTTTATCTTGTAAAAATCCAATCTAAAAATGATTTCATTTATTATTTTTATTATTATTATTATTGTTCATATTAAATTTGAGGGGGTTAATAAAGTTTAATTTTTATTTTTAATTTTTATTTTTTTGTTTTGATAACTTACAGTTCTGAGTGGATCTAAACTAATTGATTTAGCTCTTAAAATAGCGGCATCTGCACTTTGTAAACAGATGACATTATCAATTCCTTTATTGTAAAATTTATCGACATTTTTAACAAATGATGGAATCTAAATTATAGATGATGATGATGATGAAATGTGTGGGTGAGTGATGTGTGGTGTGTGATTTTTTAGTATAAGGTTATAATATTATTATTATTATTATTATACATACTTGATGGAAATCATCAGTTGGATTATTTCCAGGAATACCAAAAACAACAACTTTTTTATTATCGAAAATATCTTTTGATGTGTGAGATTTACCAAATTGATCACCAAAGAGATAGTTGTTTGAAATTACATTTCCAGTTGTATATCTTCTATTTTGTTGAATTAAAACTTTGCTAAATAAATTGCTTTTGCTTTTAATATGTTGCATTTTATATATTATAATGTTGCTCGATTGTGATCGCTATGATAAATAAATAAATAAATGAATTTTGGTGAAAAACAGACTTTTTTTTTTTTTTTTTTTTTTTTTTTATTCGAAAAAAAATAAAAAAAATTAAAAAAAAATACTAAAAAAAAAAAAAAAAACAAAAAAATAAAAAAATAAAAATAAATTATTTCAGTTTTTTTTATTTTTTTAATTCAGTTTACTAAAATCTTGGTATAAAGGAAACAACAAATTTATTTATTTTTTTATATACAAATAAAAATAAAAATAAAAATAAAAATAAAAATAAAAATAAAAATAAAAATAAAAATAAAAATAAAAATAAAAATAAAAATAAAAATAAAATAATAATTCCCTCAAAGGAAAAATAAAAAAATAAAAAAAATTAATAAATAAAAAATGGAATATACATTAGTTTTGGTAACAAAAAAAGAAGAAAAAAGACATTTATATGAACATAAAGAAATTTTTAATGAATTAAAATCTACTTTATGGAAAGATTTTAATATTAATTTTGAAAATGTAATTAATTTTTTTTTTTTTTTTTTTTACCAATTTTTTATTACCCTTTTAAAAAATTTTTTTTTTTTTTTTTTTTTTTTTTTTTTTTTTTTTTTTTTTTTTTTCTAAAAAAGAATATAGAATTATATAAAAATAATGAATCATTTATAATATCAAAGAATGAAATTAAAACAAGTAAAGAAATTGGATATGAAATTTTAAATAATAAATTACATGAATGGTTTGGAGAGAGATTAATTGATTTCTATTTTAATGATAGTAAACATTTTAATAATGACCAAAGAAAGTTAGCAGTTTTCGATATGGATTCATGTATAATAAAGAATGAATGTATTGATGAAATGGCAGGAATAATGGGGGTTAGTGAAAAGGTATCAATGATAACGGCACGTGCCATGGCAGGTGAATTGGATTTTAATCAAGCATTAGTCGAGAGATTGTCACTACTAAGAGGTATGACCACCAAACAATTGGAACAAGTTTGGGAAAAGATTGAATTAAATTCAGGTTCATTCAGTTTAATTCAAACTTTGAAATCATTTGGATTTAAAACTGCGTTGGTGTCGGGTGGTTTTAGTTACTTTGCATTTAGAGTAGCATCAAGATTGGGTATGGATTATGCGGTTTCAAATCAATTGGAATTTCAAACTACAACAGATAATGCTGATAATGGATTATCAGAAGAGACTTTAACTGGTAGAGTTATTGGTGATATAATTAATGGTGAAATGAAAAAAAAGGTTACAATTTTATTAGAGAATTTATTAGCTTTAAAACAATCTCAAATCATTTCAATGGGTGATGGTTCAAATGATAAATTAATGATACAATATTCAGATATGGGTATTGCTTTTCATGGTAAACCAATTTTAAGAGCTGCAACACCTTTTCAAATTAATTTCGCACCATTAAGTGCTGCCAGTTTTTATCTTTCAAATATTTATTCAACAACACCACCGCCAACTGAAGTTGAATCTTTTTGTACAAATAAAAATCATATATATAATACCTCAATTCATAATTTATCAGAGAATCAAGCTTTGGTAACTAAATATATCGATTTTAATAAAATAAATTTAAATAAATAAATAAATAAATAAATTATTAAAGATTTTATTTTTTTTATGTACGATATACATATCCGGTGGGGGAATATTAATTTATGAAAATTAAAAAAAAAAAAAAAAGTTTTGTAAAATGGTAATCTTTATAATTTTTTTAGTTTTTATGATTTTAAAAAAAAACTTAAAAATTAATATTAAGAAAAATTTTGTAGTATGGTAATTTTTTTAAATTTTTAAGTTTTTATGGTTTTAAAAAATATAAAAAAAAACTATTTATGTTTGAATTTTTTATTTTATATTTAAATTTAATCATTTCAATACAATAATGTCAGATAAATTTATATTATATACTCAATTAAAAAATTATTTTGAATATCTTTGTGGTGGTGGTTTAAAATTACAAGATTTCCTTGATAAAGAGAATCGTGATTTAGATGATATTGTTAACTGTTTTATTTTAATTCTTGGTTTAACTTTAGCAAGTATCTGTGTATTTAATTTCCATAATTATTTATATTGTATTATTATTGTTTCTTTTAATTCTTTTAATTAGAATAAGTTTAAAAGGGCCTGCAAACAAATTACCATCATTTACAGTTGGTCCATATCATCCATCAGTTTTTGCAACTTTAAAAAAT
>NC_007092.3:199741-224741 GCF_000004695.1 Dictyostelium discoideum AX4
AATAATAATGTTTCATTGATTTTTGACCAGTAATATCAGAGGTCTTTTCTTTTGCCCACGCAAACATTGATTTTAAAACACTTATTCTTGATTTCTTTTTTGTAAATTCGCTATCAACTCCAATTATATTTGAATCTAAATAATAATAATAATAATAATAATAATAATAATAATAATAATAATAATAATAATAATAATAATAATAATAATAATAATAATAATAATAATAATAATAATAATAATAATAATAATAATGATGAGATATATATATATTAATAAAATATTTCCACTAATAAAATCTATTGAATATTAAATACTTACTTGAATGTGATGAATAGCTATTTGCCATTGGTAAAGAATTATCATTAGCAGCTAATGAAATAAAGAATATTAATGGAATTAACCAAACACAAAATGTAAATATTGCAATGATTTCGCCAAATGGATACCAATTCTCTGTATTTCTAAAATAAATAAACCATGAAATATGACTAATTATAAATGATACTATATATATAAAGATAATACCATAATATTAGTGGAATCAATCCTTTATTTATTTTTGAAAATAATCGAATATATATTTATATGATATATCATTTTGAAACTTACAAACGCTTAATATAAATTTATAACCAGTTAAAGTTACAAATGGAAATTCTGTTAATAATGTATAATAACAGCAATGACCTATAAAACTAAATAATAAACTTGTAAAATCTAAATCTTCAAATATTCCTAACAAAAATATAATTCCCATTACAAACTAATAGTGATTTTTTTTTTTTTTTTTGAAAATATGAAATATGTTGGTACATTTGTTATTATTTATTAATTAATAATATTTTTATTTAATAATTGATGTTTTAAAACATACCCACATAGTATACTTAATCCATCTTTTTGCTACTGTTGCATGTTCTTCGACCAATTCTGAAAAATAATATAACCCACATGCTAAACAGACAACACAAAAAACAAACCCTAATGCATAACTAAGTAATATAAGAAGACTTAAAAACATTTTATTTATTTAATTTTATTTTCTTTTTTTTTTTTTTTTTTTTTTTTTTTTTTTTTTTTTGGAGGGAAGACCAATCAAAAAATTTCTGGAAATATATATTAAATTATATTATATATTTGAATTTGAATTTGATTTTCAAAATTAATTTAAAAAAAAAAAAAAAAAAAAAAAAAAAAAAATTAAATTTGGAAAAAAAATTTTAAAGGAAAAAAAAATTTTAAAAAAAAAAAAAAAAGGAAAAATTTTAAAATTGGCCCCCGGGGGTTTTTTAAAAAAAAAACCCATTAATTTTAAATTAATTTAAAATTGGAGGAATTGGGGGGATTCCAAAAAAAAACCAATAATAATAATAATCAAGACCAAAAAAGCCAATTTTTTTTTTTTTTTATTTTTATTTTTTTTTTTTATTTTTATTTCATTTTTTTTTTTGTCTCTCCAAATGGCTTCGCTTTCAAAATTTTAAAAAACAATGAAAAAAAAAAAAAAAAAAAATTCATTTTTTTCATTTTTTTTTTTTTTTTTTTTTTTTTTTTTTTTTTTTGAATTTATATTTTTGAATTTGGTGGTCAAAATAAATCCTTCTATACATATACCCTAAAAGATGTCTCAAATGATTGTAAGAAATATATTAAACCTTTATTTATCACTATTACACTATATATATTGATCAAATACTCACCAAACTATCTTTTAATTTTTTTTTTTTCAATATTTAAAAAAAAAAACATCAAACCCCCAAATTTTCAAATATTAACAATTCACCATATTCTTATTTTTAAAAACAAACAAACAATTAAAAACAAACAAATAAATAAACAAACAAACAAACAAACAAACAAACAAACAAACAAACAAACAAACAAACAAACAATCAATCAATCAATCAATAAAACAAATAAATAAATAAACAAATAAATAAACAAACGAACGAACAAATAAACAAACGAATGAACAAATGAATGAACAAATCAAATAAATACAAATGAATTAAATTAATTTAATTAAATTAATAATTTTGGAATTTTCAATTAATCAATAAATGAAAAATTTTAAATGAAATTTATTATTATTATTATTATTATTATAGAGACCACCAATTGTACTTTTAAAAGAAGGTACAGATACATCACAAGGTTTACCACAATTAATTAGTAATATAAATGCATGTTGTGCAATCGTAGATACAGTACGTACAACATTAGGACCACGTGGTATGGATAAATTAATCTATCAAAGCGAAAGACAGGTTACCATATCAAACGATGGTGCCACCGTTATGAAATTATTAGATATTGTACATCCAGCAGCACGTACATTGGTAGATATAGCAAAGAGTCAAGATTCAGAAGTTGGTGATGGTACAACCAGTGTAGTGATTTTAGCAGGTGAATTCCTTAAAGCAGCCAAACCATTCCTCGAGGAGGGTATTCATCCACAAATTATAATCCGTGCCTTTAGAAGTGCATGTGAATTGGCTAAACAAAAGATTCAAGAGTTGAGCGTAGATATCAAACCAGAAAACATGAGAGAATTCCTCGAAAAGTGTGCTTCAACCTCGATGAACTCTAAATTAATCGCCTCTCACAAACAATTCTTTAGTAAAATGGTGGTAGACGCCGTACAATTGTTGGACGACAATATCGATCTCGATATGATTGGCATCAAGAAGGAGAGTGGTGGTGGTTTGGGTGACTCTCAATTCATTGCTGGTGCCGCCTTCAAACGTACCTTTTTCTATGCAGGTTTCGAGCAACAACCAAAACACATCAAAAATCCAAAAGTACTCTGTCTCAACATTGAATTGGAATTAAAGGCAGAGAAAGACAATGCAGAGATTCGTATCTCTGACCCAACTAAATATCAATCATTGGTCAATGCAGAGTGGAAGTTGTTCTTTGACAAACTCGAAGCCATCCATGCAAGCGGTGTCAATGTCGTCCTCTCCAAATTGGCCATTGGTGATTTGGCCACCCAATTCTTTGCCGACAAGAATATGTTTTGTGCTGGTCGTGTACCTGATGATGACATTCGTCGTGTTTGTCGTGCCACCGGTGCTGCCATCCAAAACACTACATCCAATATCATCCCAGACGTAATTGGTACCTGCGACCTCTTTGAAGAGGTTCAAGTAGGTGGTCAACGTTACAACTTGTTCACTGGCTGCACAATGACCCAAACCGCCACTATCATCCTTCGTGGTGGTGGTGAACAATTCATCGATGAGGCCGAACGTTCCCTTCACGATTCTATCATGATCGTTAGACGTGCCCGTAAACATAGATCAGTGGTTGCCGGTGGTGGTGCTATTGAAATGGAAGTCTCTAAATATCTTCGTGACTATTCCCTCTCCATTGAAGGTAAGAAGCAACTCCTCATCAATGCTTTCGCTAAAGCACTCGAAGTCATCCCAAGACAAATCGCCGATAATGCTGGTTTCGACTCTACCGATATCCTCAATCAATTAAGACAAAAACATGCTCAAGGTGAAAAATGGTTTGGTGTTGACATTGTAAACGAAGGTATTTGTGATACCTATGAATCTGCAATTTGGGAACCATCTCTCGTTAAACTCAATTCAATCGTTGCCGCAACTGAAGCAACTTGTTTAATCCTCTCTGTTGATGAAACCGTTCAAAATAATCAAGCTGAACAAGCTCAAGCTGGTCCACAAATTAATAACCAAACACGTCAAGCTTTATCACGTGGTAGAGGTGTTCAAGCAATGAGAGGTAGAGGTTAAAAAAAAAAAAAAAAAAAAAACAAATTTAATTAAATAATAATAAAAAAAAAAAAAAATAAAATAAAATAAAAAAAAAAAAAAAAAATTAAAAAATAATTAAATGTATACAAATAAGATTTTAAAAAATTTATTTAATATCTATTAATTGGTACCCATTTTGGAGCATCAGTAAATAATCTCATTGCATGAATATTTCTACTTTCATCAAGTGCAAAACGATGATACATATTTGCTGGCTATTAATTTTTTTTTTTTTTTTTCATTGTTAGTAAATCGTTTTTTTTTTAATTTTTTTTCATTTCATTTTGGATTATAATAATAATGTTAATACATACAACTATAATTAAATCACCTTTTTTTTCTTTAATTTTAACCCATTTATCATTTTTATCACGAATATCAAAGAAACCACAACCATCTAAAATGAATCTAATTTCTTCATCATCATGTAAGTGTCTATTTTTTATTTTTTTAATTTTTTTATTTTTTTTAAACAATAATAATAATAATAATTAGTATTTTTTTTTAGTTATTATTTAAATAAATAAATAAATACTCTTCAAAGAAAATTTTTAATTTATCTTCTAAACCTGGTGTTTCTTTTGATAATTTAACTTCATCTCTATTTTTGTAACCTCTTTCTTTACAAAGGGTCTCTAAAGGTTCTTTATAATTTTCCTTTTCCCTATCCATTGGAAAATATAATACATTGTGTTCTTTTAAATAGTCAAGTGAAATTACATCACTTTCATTATCATAAAAATAACTTTTCATTTTTTAGTTTTAATATTAAATTTATCGGAGACAATTAAAAAAAAAAAACAATAAATTTAAAAAAATAATAAAATTAAAAAAAAAAAAAAAAAAAAAATTTGGAAAAAAAAAAAAAAAAAAAAAAAAAAAAATTGTAAAACTGGAAAGAAAGAAAAAAATAATAAGATTAACAATGTTACAATGAATTTAAAATTTAAAATTTGATTCAATTAAAAAATTTTAAATATTTATTTCTTTTTAGGAAATAAATAAAATAATATTATATAAAAAAAAATAAAAAAAGTAATTAAATAACCCTAATATAAATTTTTTATTTTTTTTTTTTATTTTTTTTTGGAATTTGAATAAAAGTTTATTTTAATAAACAACCCCCCCACCTACCACCCAACTCACCACACTCACCACTTAACATCATATTTCTATAAAAATTAATTACTTTATTTATATGTAAAACCCGTTCAATGTTAAATTTAAAAGAATTTAAACTATCCACACTCCATTTAAATAAAATAAAAAAAAAAAAAAAAAAAAAAAAAAAAAAAACCAAAATTAATTAAATTTATTTTAAAATAAATAATTAATTAATTAATTAATTAATTAATTTAAAAAATAATAATATAATTTTTAATAAAAATTTTTTTTTTTCTTTTATCCTACACCCCACACTATTATTTACCACACATATTTATTATTATTATTGTTAATATTGTAGTAAATATTATTAAAAAAAAAAAAAAAAAAAAAAAGGAAAAAAAATATACACAAAGTAGTAATTTTAATTTTGTATGTATACACACTATTAATTATATTAATAAAAACATTTTAATTCTAAATAATAAAATATTATTATTTTAGTTATAGAGATATACATCAAAAATACCATAAAAACGATTATTAATTTTGAAATCTCACACACACACGCTCTCTTTTTCATTATCTCTTCATTATTAATAGATTGAATTTTTATAAAATTAAATATTAATTTTTATTTTAATGGGTAATTGTATAGTAATAATAATAACATATATTTTAAATTATACAAACAATATTTTTGTTTTTATCAAATTTAATTTTTTTTTTCTTATTAATTTCACACATATAATTGGAGCAGTAATCAATTTTTTTTTTTTTTTTTTAAAATAATTATTTGTTTTTATTCATTAAAATTATTATTTATTATTTATTATTTATTATTACTATTATTTTTTTTTTAATTCTTTTTTAATACTATAACAATATTGTACATATATATATTTTAAATTAAATATTTATTAATATTTTTAATTTTTTTTTTTTTTATCCAATATATTATTTTAAATAATAAATTTCCAAATTTACTAAAAAAAATTAATCAAATTAGTAGGATACAAATACGTTATTGGGTTAATTTAATAGTCTATTTAGTTTATTTTTTTATTTATTTATTCAAATTATTTTAAAAATTAAATAATAATATTTTAATATATATTTTTTTTTTTTTTTTTTTTTCAAAAAAAAAGAAGATCATAATGGAAATTTAAATTAGGAAATAAAAATTCACATAAAATTATAATATATTATCAAATTCAAATATCAAATATCAATTGTTATAAAAAAAAAAAAAAAAAAAAATATTTAAAAAAAAAAAAAAATAATTTCTTTAAACAAATAATTTATTTTTTCAATTTTTACAATGGAAGAAAATACAAATAATATAGACAATGGGCATATGGGTGATAATAATAATGAAAATAATAATAACAGTAATAATAACAATAATAACAACAGCAATAGCAGTAGTTCATTCGTAAAGGGTAGAATTGATTCTTTAAATAAATCAACAAATGGTTTAATTAAAATTGGAAGGTCAGTTGAAAATAGTAATAACAGTATTACAAGTGGTGGTAGTAGTAGTAATTCTGGCGAAATCAGTTCAAATAATAATAATAATAATAATAATAATGGAATTTTAAAAAATAGTACAAGTGGTAGTAAAGACAATACTCCACTTTCAGAAAGTTCAATAAATTTACGAAGTATAAAAACAAGTGGTGAAAATAAATTAAATAGTAGTAGTAGTAGTAATAGTAATAATAATAATATAGGCGTAATTAATAAAGGTGTTTCAACTAATTTAAAATCAATAATGAATGCATTAAGTTCAAAATCAAGCGAAAATTTATCAAATTTTAATAATAATAATTCATTATCATCATCACCACTAAAAGAAAATCAATTAGTTAAATCGTTTGATAAGAATATAACTCCCTCAAAAAATAATTCACCTAGAGCACACCTAAATAATAATAATAATAATAATAATAATAATAATAATAATAATAATAATAATAATAATAATAATAATAATAATAATAATAATAATAATAATAATAATAATAATAATACAACACCAACATTAAACTCACCAAGAAATAAAAATTCAATATATAATACAAATAGTAATAATAATAGTAACACTACAAATTCAACACCAAATTCAGCCATAACACCAAATATTATAGTTGAAAATAAAATTAAAGAGAAAATTCAATTGTGGGGTATGTTAAAATCAAATTGTAAAAAATATAAAGATATGGAATTAAATCAAATTGAAACATCATTTGGAAGAGGTTCAGCAGATTATAATTTTGATGATGAAAAAGTAGTATCTTCAAATCATTTTAAAATAATACTGCATAAAACTGTTTTACCATATGGTATTTCAAATGGTAGTCTTAATAATTCACCAAAACCACTTTCAACAATAATACCGTCAAGTAATACAATAACAACAGCGACGACTAATAATAATAATGATAATGCTGAATCATTAACAACCTATTCAGAAAGTTCAGAAATTTCAACCGATTCAACAGGAGTTTGTTCATCATCATCATCAACATCTAGTACTTTATCATCAAAATCATCATCATCATCATCATTTAATAAATTTATGGAATTTTTATTAATATATATAGAGGATAATGATAGTACAAATGGTACTTGGGTTAATGGAAATAAATTGAATAGAGGTGAAAGAGTTCAATTAGACGATAAATCAAAAATTACCCTATCAACACCAGATTTTTCATCATTATCATTTACATTCGAAAGTAATATTTCATCATTATCTGATGAAGAAAAGGGTAAATTATTAAAAGCAATTGTAATCTTAAAAGATAGTTTAGATGATAGTACCAATAGTTTTGGTAGTTCAACAACAACAACAATAAGTGGTGGTGGTAGTGGTTCATCATCTGTTAATAGTAGTGGCGGTGGTAGTGGTACAACACCAATTAATGTTACACCAAATAGTAGTAATGTATCAGTAACTAAAAAAGTTATTAATAGGACACCATCATTTAAAATGTCAAATTTATCAACAAAACCCGAAGGTTTCGTTTCAATTTTAAAGAATGAACCAACACTAAAGAATATTCAATTACTTTTATCAACTATTAAAACAAGTGATGATCAATGGAAAGAGAATTTCATTCAAACCGATTGTATTTTAATGATTGTCGATTTACTATCATCAAATTACAAAAAATTAAGATATAATGAAATCGATCAGGCCATTGATATCGAATGTTTATCAATTTTATCCACAATTTTTACTTGTTCAAAATCAAATCAAAATGCATTAAAACAACTATCAAAATCAAATGAATTAAATTTTAATGATATTTTTATGTTATTCTTATTGAATCAACAAAATTCAAATCATTCAGTTAAAACTAAATCACAATTTCTTCAATTTTTAAATTCAATAACTAGTAATGAAATTTGTCATAAAATGATCATTTCTTCAATTGAAAAAATACATTCAATTAAAAAAGATAAATTAAAATTTAAATGGTTAGTTGAAAGTATGGTATTTGAATCTGATTTTCAATATAAATTACAATCACTTACTTTAATTAATTCATTACTTTCAAATTGTAAAAATCAAACAACTCTTACAAAAATAAAATCAGATTTACAATCATTAGGTATTGGTAAAATTAATGATCTTTTAGTATTAGATTCTTCAATTAAAGAAATGTCAATTCAATTAACAAAATTTAATAATAATTTTAATTCTTCATCATCTTCATCATCAATCTCATCAAATTCAATAAATAATTCTCAAAATAATAATAATAATAATAATAATAATAATAATACAAATAATAATAATAATAATAATAGTAATAATAATAACATTAATAATAATAATAATAATTTAAATACTCGAAAAAATAATTTTAATTGTAAAACTTTAAATTTAAAAGATCCAATATCTTTAGTATTGTTATTACAAAATGAATTGAAATCCAATTTTTCAACTTCAGTTCCAACTTCACCAACTTCAAAAAATCCTTTAATTACTTCAAATAATAATAATACTTCAATTGGTAATAATAGTAATAATATAATAACTTCAATATTAACTGATTTATATAAAATTGCAAATAATAATAATAACAACAATAATAATACTAATAATAAACCAAAAATGGATTCAAATTCTGCTTTAACTTTATTATCTGATTTTTCAAAAATAATTTCAAGTTCAATATCAAATGAACAAGGTTTGTATTTATTTTCTATTTAATGATTTTTTACTAATTTATTAGTATCTAACCTTTTTTTATTGAAAATCATTTTTAAAAATAGAATATCAAAAATCAATTCCAGTTTTAGAAGAAAAGATTAAAATATTGATTCCAAGTTTTAATAATACATGTAACAATACTACCAATAATAATAGTTCAGCGAAAAATATTGAAGTTGATTCAAGTGTAAATAAATCACCTAATACTGAAGAAGATTCAACAAAAAAGACTATAAACAATTCACCTGCTGAAGATGCACAAATAGTTTCAGCATCAGTACCACCACCACCACCTCCACCACCTGGAGGCAATAATAATAACGAATCAGATGTTCCATCATCTAGTGGAGGACCACCTCCACCACCACCACCTCCACCACCACCAGGAAAAAGTTCAGGTGGAGGACCACCACCACCACCACCACCACCACCAAAAGGAGGTAAAGGAGGACCACCACCACCACCACCAATTGGTGGTATTGGTAGTAAAGTTGTAAAAGTTAAAGAAGAACAACCATCAGTACCAATGAAACAATTATTTTGGTCAAAGGTACCAGTTGCAAAGACAAAGAAAACAATTTGGGAAAATAAATCAGATAAATTTGAATTGGATAAAATTCAAATAGAACAATTATTTTGTCAAAAGAAACCAGCAAATGGGAAAGGTTCACCAAAAGATGGTATTGAAAAAGAGAAAGAAGAGAAACTTGAATTATTAGATCCAAGAAGATCCTATGCTGTTAGTATTCTTATTTCAAAGTATAAATTAACACCAATTTGGGTTATCGATTGTTTAACTTCAATGGATGATAAAAAATTATCAAAAGATATGGTTAGGGTTTTACTTCATATAGTTGCAACCAATGAAGAGGAAGAACAATTTAAAAAGTATGAAGGTGATAAATCTCAACTATCAGATGTCGATCAATTTATTATCGAAACTCTAAAAGTTCCAAAGATTAGACAACGTTTAGAGTGTATAGAATATAAAATTCAATTTGAATCAACTCTACAAGAATTGGTATTAAATGCTAAATGTGTTCAACAAGTTTCAACCTCTATAATGTCTTCCACTTCATTTCATGGTTTATTACATTTTATACTTAGAATTGGTAATTATATGAATGCAGGTTCTTCAAGAGGAAATGCTGAAGGTTTTAAATTGGGATTTCTATTGACCGTTGGTAATACAAAATCATTGGATAATAAAACTTCTCTCTTAAATTATATCATTCAATTCATTAGTGAAAAGTATCCACAGTTTTTAATTACAAAATCAACAATACCACATTTGGAACAAGCGTCAAGAATTCTATGGTCAGAGATGTTGTCTCAATTTGAGCAACTTAAAAGTGGTATGTCAATGGTTCAAAAAGAATTGGAGCTACAAATTAAACAAATTGGTTCAGATAATTTCACTCATAAGTTTAAGAAATTCACTTCTTCAAAAGCTGAACATCTCGATAGTTTACAAATATTTATCAAACAAGTTGAAGAAACTTATCAATCAACAATAGCTTACTTTTGTGAAGAAAACATTCAACCAGAAGAATTCTTTCAAATTATTTTCAATTTCATTAATTTGGTATTGAAAGTTCATAAAGAGAATGAAGATATTAGAATTGCTGCATTACCAAAATCAAAGAAATATCAAGAACAACAAAATAAACCAACTCAAAATAATGATCATAGTACTAAATCAAAATTATCAAATTTACCATCTTCAAGTAGTATTAATGATGAAAGTTCTTCATCGGCATCATTGTCATCATTATCAACTAATGTTAATGCCAATACTGAAAATGATAATTTGGAATTATCAAAACTTGGTTTCTTATCAAAATTAAGAAAAAAGAGATCAAAATCAGAACAAGAACCTGTGGTGGAGCCAATTCAAATCACTCCAAAAGTTGGATCAGCTGCATCTGCAGAACCTTCACCATCCATAAAGAGTAGAGATAAGAAAGAATCATTTAAGTCTCCAATTTTCAGATCTCCAAAATTCAAGGTATCTTCAATTTCACCAAAATTAAAAGCAACTTTAAATTCAATATCAAAAACTTTAAGAAAACAACAAGTAGAATCACCATCACCAAATATGTCACCATTTACTTCAACTGCAATTAGTGAAAAAGCTTCAATTTATGATAAAAATATTAATAATATTCAACCATCATCATCATCATCATCATCATCATCATCATCATCATCATCATCAACAATAACTGGAAAGAAATCACACAATACTGAATCTGAAATAAAGAAAGAATTTATCTCAAATTCATCAATGGATAAAGATAAAGAAAAAATCAAAGAAAAAGAAAAAGGAACAATATCAAAAGGAAAAGCTCTATTATTTGGTCATTCAAGATCAAAATCAACAACAACATCTCCATCTTCATCATCATCAAAGAAACAAATCCCATCATTATCAGAATGTTTACAAGAATCTAATAAAACCCATTCAAGATCATCATCATATTCTCCAAATAGTAAGGTTAATTCACAATTAATGTCAAATCCTTTTATTATGATGGAACAAAAACAACCAAAAGATTCTTTACCAATTGCAAAAGATTCAAAAGAAATCCATAATATGGGAACAACAACAACAACAACACCAATTAAAGTTGAAAAAATTGTTTCAGTAAATGAAAAACCAACTATAGTTACAATGCAAACTAAACCTATACCTTTAGTTCCAACAACTACAACCTCAACAACTACAACTACACAAACAACACCACCACCAGTAACAATAAATGAAAAAGAAAAAGAAACCCAATCAAAAGAAGTTATTACTAAAGATTTTAGAGATATTAAATTAAAACAAACTGGTATCATTGAAGAGGACAGAAAGATTCAACAAGAAAGACAAAGACAATTCAAAACATTCAATGGTAAATTAAATTCAACCAATAAATTTAGAACCAGTAGTAGTGCCGTATTCTCTAGAAATAAATCATTACAAAATATAAACTCAACAAAGAATCCATCATCGGTTGGTTTTGGTGATTTAGATTTATTCCAAAAAGAAAATATAACCATAAATTCAATTAAACAAAAACTATTATTAAAACAAACTCAAATTAGATCAACTAGAACTGATTCAAGCAGAATTAAAAAAGGTAAAAATGTTTCTCAAATTGTTAAACAAGTTGAAAATGAATCACCTCTTCCAAATCCAAATAAAACTTTATCAGCAATCCGTCGTCATAATTCAAATTTAAGTAGAAAATCTTCAAAATCTTCAAACAATTCTTCAACTTCAAGTTTAGAATCTTTAGTTCAAACCAATGTTATTAATGGTTTAAATAATCTTAAATCAGTATCATCATCCTCCTCATCCTCATCATCAATGGTAGTTAATAAAAATGGTATTGATGATAATCAACAAAAACAACAAAAACAACAACAACAACAACAACAACAACAACAACAACAACAACAACTACCACAACCACAACAACAACAACAACAACAACAACAACAACAACAACAACAACAACAACAACAACAACAACAACAACAACAACCACAACAACAATCCACAACAACCACCACTATTTCAACACATCATCCACAATTAAAACAAGTTCAACCACAATCACCATCTTCTTTATCACAACAACCAACTCAACAAATATTGAAACCAGCTCAACCATCATCTCCATTACAATCACATTATAAACCTCAACAAAAACCCCAAACAACATATATTCCAAAACCAAAACCATATATTGCAAATCCATTTCCATCTTCTACCACATCAACTAATAGTTCACCAAGTAATGCTTCTGATTTAACAGAGGTAATAAAATCAACTCAATCACCATTTGAAAGAGAACAAACATTTACCAAACCAACATTACAACCTGTTAAATACCCATCATCGGCATCTTCAAACTCTTCTTCAGTTTCTGGTTCATCTCAATCCACTCCATTATCAGCAGCCAGTTTACAACCAGTTGGAAATAGAAATCTCCGTAAACAACATGTTACTCCACCTTCATCATCAATATCTAATTCAACAGCAACAACAAAATCAAAGAAAGAAGGTAATATTAGATTTGTTGATCAAGCTTCACCCTCATCATCAAGTTTGGAGCAAAGCTCAAATGCTAGCAACGCTGGATATACTTCACCACCAAGAGAAAATAGTTTTTCAAATCTATTTAAAAAACATAAGAAATCTCATTCAAAGAGTAAATCAACCGATAATACTTTAAATGGTGAAATAGAATCTGTTGATGAAAATGAAAAATCAAGAAAGAAACCAAAAACTGTTACAAAGATTATTGACTTTTCAAAGAAATTATTTTCACATAAAAAATCAAAATCTGTTGATCAATCTTCAAAATCTAATAACACCAACAACAACAACAACAACAACAACAACAACAACAACAACAACAATAATAATAATAGTAATATAGATTATAATAATAGTTTAAATGATGTTGGATCATCATCTTCTTTTTCTTCTTCTTCTTCTTCACCTACATCAAACCCTTTTCCAATTATCCAACCACCAAACCAAAGTCCTCCGACAAAAAATATAAGTTCTGGTAATATCAGTAATAACACTTCATATAGTTCCTTGGGAAGTATGAACGGAAATAATTTAGTTGCTTCACCATCTTCATCAATTACCTCATGCAAACCATCTCCAGGTGCTGTGTCTTCTACTTCTTCCACTTTAAAAACTCCAGATTTCTTTGATCATAAAAAGGTTCAAACTCCAGAACAACTTGGAATTAAAAGTACTGATATACCAAAGGTAATAATTATACCTCCAAATTTTTATCAACAACCTGTATAAACTAAATAAACGAAAAAAAAACAATAAAAATTATATTATTACCTTTTTATTTATAAAAAAAGAGAAAAAAAAGTGTTTAGTTTTATTTTTAAAATAATTAAATTAATAAATAATAAAGTTGAAGAATTTAAAAATAATGTGGATTTCATTTTTTATTTATATAATATCTCAAATACTTTTAAAATTCAATTATTATTTTATTTGAATCATAAAAGTCTCATGGAATAACATTTAAAACAATCAGAGACATTTTAAAAAAAAAAAAAAAAAATTAATTGGATAATTTTAATAATTATTTAAATTTTTTTATTTGATTTTTTTTTTTTTTTTTTTTACAAATATGCTCCAAAGCATTTTAATATTTTGTTTTAATTATTAAATATTAATTTTTTTTTTTTTTAAAATATATTTATTGGGAAATGTTTGGACAACCAACAATTTTTTTCAAATTTTCACCAATTGGTATTGAAAAAGTTATTTTAAAAAATATGATTAATTTTAATAATTAAATTAAATTTATAAATAAATTATCTTTTATAAATTTTATTACATAGTTTTATTTTATTTAATTTTATTTTATTTTAATTTAATACCAACTACACCAACCAACATACATATTACATAAATGTTTTGGATTAGTAGCTTCTTGAATTAAATGATTAACTTGACCTTCAATTGAAAGTTGTAAACCAACTGTTGGAATGCCTTGTAATGTTGCACTAATTCTTTTTAAAATTTCAACTGCTTGATCATTTTCAACTTCACCAAAATGAGTATTATTATTATTATTAGAGTTTTGATTTTTCTTGTCAAATAATATAAGAAAAGGATCATAGATAAAGTTTTCCAAAACACGAAGTAAAACCTCTTTATTTGATCTAAGAACTCTTAATGTATTTTCACAAACTGTTTTGAATGTACCTTCAACACCTAAAACTCCGAAAACATCTACCATATTACGAGTTAAACGGAATGGTACTCTCTCTGGAACAGTAAAAGTTTCACCTTTCCAAAACAAGCAATTGTAATCGATATGAACACATTCACCAGTAATTGAATCCAATAGAATATTTTCAGTATGACGATCACCCAAACCCAATACACTACCAACCATTGACATGATGGCACAAGATCGAGCAAATGCATCTCTTGCATCTAACCAAGCAGAAGGCTCAGGGAAATTTGTAATGAAATGTTTATGTAGTACTGGTGGGAAGAATCTATTGAAATCTTCAAAGAGATCTAGATAATGTTTCTCCTTTTTAGCGTTTACCATTTGATTAAATCTATCGATGCCTATAGTATCCATAGTTTCATAAATACCACCAAGAATGGAACGTAAGGTGGCAGTATTTGAAACCCATTCAATGATACCACTCTCTTCGTTGAATGGAATTACAGTGTAAGTTCTAATCTTTAGATTACGTTTTCTACAAGCTGGATCCTTCTTTATGAGCTTATTGACCATTGTATTGAATTCCATAACACGTTGATCTTTTCTAAGGTCATCATTTGGTTTGAGGAGGAAACTGTATCTATTACCTTGACGATCGTTAACATTGATTTTCTTTGGGCCTTGAAGGGATGGCATAATATCGATTTGATCTTCGAATGAACCAATCAAAGGTAATGAACCAAATGCTGGATAGGATTTATCAGGTTTACCATTTGGTGGTAAACTAACATTTAAAGAGGATTGAAGTGGTAAGATAACGGTTAGATCTTTCATTTCATAGAGTTTCTTAAAGATTTCAGACATTTTTATACTATATCTTTTATTGGCTTTCTTTGGATGATTTGAAACTGCGAGCAATTGTGCACACAATAGAATGGTTTCATCTTGATTCTTTTTGATTGCATCAGTTTTTCTGGCTTTTTCTAAACAAGTACGTGCTCTTTGTTTTCTAATGGATGAACTGGAACGATATTGCATCATCATGATCCAAATCGATTGTTTTGGAAACTCTATCATTGTCCTTATAATGATTTTTTCCAATATTAACCATGTATCAGTGTTTTTATGACAGATTCTTGAGGCAACCTGTGATAAAAACATTAACCAATTTGAGGCAGGTACATCCAACTCTAGTTTTGACATTGCTTTCTTTATGGATTCCAATGAATCAGAGGTAACTTTTGTTGATTTCTCTGGAATTTTAAAATCACTAAATATTACACCAAGTTCACACCATAATGCTATAATTCTAGTTAATGTTTGATAAATATAAGAATGGCCTAATATAACCGCTTGACCATAGGATGAAATGATATTTCTAGTATAATCGACATAGGAAACACTATCTAATGGAGGTGAATTTGGTGAATTTTGATTAACCCTCTTAAGATTTGATAAAAGTGAATCATAATATCTACCTAGGAAAAAGAAACCTTTCTCCCATTCAAAAGCTGTTGCACTTGAATAATGTTCAGTTAGCTCTGAATGATGAGTAATACCACATTGTTGTTTCCATCTTGCAATTAATAAATGAGTTTTTGAAATTATAAATAAATCTTCTTGTGGTAAACCTAATAATGATAATTTACTACCATTATTAATATTAATATTACTACTACTATTATTACTACTGTTATTATTACTATTAATTATTGGATTCCATTTATTTTTTAATTCTTGAGTTAAAATATTAATTGCTTCAAAACTATGACCTTGATTCCACATTAATTTTGCATGTTCAATGAAATAGAATTTATCTTGTTGTGATGGTGTTGGTTTTAAAATTGCATTTAAAGAGAGTTCAAACTTTTTATCATGTCTTGCATACTTTCCAATTTTCATCCAACAATCAATAACTTCTTTCGAGAATGAACCAATCTCTAAGATCTCTCTACGAACACTAAGAATACTTTCTCTAAGTTTAAATGATGGTTGAATAATTTTTAATCTATCATCCCATTCAGATAATAATTTCTTTAACATTTGTTGTTTTTGAACATTATTATTATTACTATTGTTATTATTACCAATATTATTATTATTATTTGTAATTGTAACATTTTCAATTGGAATTACATTATAATGAATTAATTTATAACTTTGTTCAATTTCTTCAAGGATATGTGCTTGAATTAAGTAAGGATAACATCTTTGATAAGAATCTAAAGCTGAACCATTTAAAAGTTGAGCTAAAAATGATCTACATTGGAATAGGTTTGAATTAAATTCTTTTTCTTGTTTTTTAACCAATGAATATAAAATTCTACCCAAATATGCTTCAAAATTTGGTTCATGTGTTTGAGATAATGTTTCATCAATTTTATCCCAATGTGATAATCTCCAAGATGATTGAATTTTAATGGTACCAAGTTTAGATTGATCTTTATTAGTTAACCATGGTTCTTGTTTTAAACCTTCAATTTGAAGTAATAATGATTCATGTTGACCTAAATTGAATAGACAATTGAGTGCTCCAATTCTAAGATCCATATTAATTGGTGATCTTTCCAATGCAGTATTATAATAAAGTAATGCATCACCCCAAAATCCTTGACTTTCCAATTCAACTATCTTTTCTTCATTCGATGGTGAACCAACTCTCTTATGAGATAAACCTATTAAACCATCAATATCATCCATTTCATGATAAATCTTTTGTAATAATTGTAAATTATTATTTAATGCTAATTCTCTAGCACTTGCCATTGAAGCTGGTTGTGATGAATTTAATATTGGAATTTGTTGTTGTTGAACTTGTTGTTGTTGTTGTTGTTGTTGTTGTTGTTGTTGTTGTTGTGGTTGTTGTTGTTGAAGTTGTTGTTGATATTGTAAATTTTGTTGTTGCATATTTAATTGTAGATTTAATTGATGTTGTTGTTGTTGTTGTTTTAATATTTGACTAGTTTCATTTCTAATTAATGATTCCATATAACTTAATGATGTAGATAATGCACCACATCTATAGGAAGCAAAAGCTAAAATTTTCTCTGGAATACCATTTAAGAAACGTTCAATTACGACAACATCTGGTGGAGATTCCAACTTTTTTGATTTTCCTTTTTGAGAGGCTGTTCTTTGTTGTTGAGTTAGAAAATATTTTCTCTTTCTAACATCGATCCAATTGTTTAGACTATTGATTACATGAAAAATGATTTGAGTACAAATTTGACCATTATCAGTACTAAGATCTGTATTATTATTTAATACCTCTAAAATTTCATTCTTTATTGATTGAATATCACTCTCTCTACCATATTCAATGATATTTAAAATTACCAATGGTAAAAGATAATGACAAATCTTTAAATCATCCTTTATAATACCACGACATGCCATAAATATTGAATCTAAATCATTATTTGCTGAACCTGGTGAACCTTTAGTTTTAAATAATAAATCAGATAACCAACTTGTTATCCATTTTTTATAAGTCATATTTGAACCATAAAAACATGATGATGAACCAGATGAACTAACACCATTACCACCACCATTACCATTACCACCACCACCACCAACTAAATTATTATTCTTTTTTGAAAATAAAGGTAACATATATTCTGAAGAATAATATGGTTTAATTATATCATTACATTCATTTGATAATTTCTCTGATAATTTTGTATCTTGACAACATTTTAAAATCTCTTGAATTGCATAACCTGCTCTATCTTGTGGAGTTGGATTACTTGGTGAAAGAACAAACTTTGCTAAATATTTCTCAATTAATTCTGCAGCGATTTGAACTTTATCCTTTTCAGCGGTTGATTGATTTCTAAGACTAAAATCTAATTTCACAGGATCAATTGCACCCAATTCACCAAGACATGTTAAGAAATTTACACTTAACTTTAAGTATGGATCTCTACAACCAATTAATAAAGATTTAACCAAATCATTTATTAAAATTGGATCAGAATCTAATTGAATCATTTCATGAATTATAGATTTATTGGCTGATAATAATTCTTTTAATTTATTGGTTGACATAAGTTTAACTTCAATCGATTCATTTGAGAATAATTCCATCAATTGTTTAATTTGAGTAGTTAAATTTGCTGAACTAGATTCTAACTCTTGAATGTAAGGTTTTAAGACTGTATATTCCTTTGGTAGGAAAGGAATAGTTTTAAAATAAGGTTTTAAAATAGTACGATTCTTTATAATTAAATAATCGAAAATTAATAAAGATTTCTCTGGATATGATTGTACAAATGGTAAAATTGAGAATACAATTTGATTTAATATTGGACCAATACTATCTAATTTTAATAATTGAATAAAAGTAAACCAAGCATCGATTGCAATCTCCTCCATTGGCGTTTTAATTGCTAATCTTAAGAATGCCATAATCTTTGGTCTGAATAAATCCACAGATTGACCCATTAAACCCAATAAACGATGAAAACTGGTCATCATTGTTAACTTTTCTTGAGTACTCTTTTGTTTATTTGTCATTATCATGGTAAAGAAATTCATTGATCCTAAAAATTCCTTAATTAAGAATTTGTCAAATGTCATATCACCACCAACGAATTGACTAACATAATCTAAAGCTTTCTTTGCTTGTTGACCATCACCATTGGCCAAATTCAATATAAGCGAATTGATAAATGATTTTGGTAAATTTGAAACCACTGCATCTTGATTGAAATCTGCAAAACGACAAAAGCATATAATGCAACTTGTTAAATTCTCCACACTGGTAGCATGAATGAAAATATATTCAAATATTAATCCCATTAAATAATCTTGACCACAAAGTTCTTTTAAATCTTTTAATTCATCTTTTAAACAATTTAAAATATTATTTGAACTCTTGAAAATTAATACTGGTATAACAGTTGGTAAAGATGAAATTAAAAATTGATTCAACCCTATCCCTAAAAAGTATCTACATAATTCCACCAATGATTGTCTATTTGTATAAAGATTTTCAATAATTCTTGGATTTATATATTGTGCCATATTTGTCATCATTAAAGTTTTTGGTGTTTGATTTAATTTCTTTGCAATAAATTCAATGGTTTCAATTGAATTAACTTTAATTGTTGTTTGTCTTGATAAATTTTCAATTAAAGTACAAAATATAATTAAAATAAAATCATTTGAATAAATTTTATCTTGCCATGTTATTGAATCATTATTTGTTGTCGTTGTATTATTATTATTTAGTTGATTATTATGTGATGAACTTGAAGATGATAATTGTTGAACATTATTATTATTATTATTATTATTATTATTATTTAATGAATTATTTAAAATATATTGATCTTTTTGTGATTGAATTATTAAATTTGCAATTTTTTTTAATAAATATAAAATTGAAAATAAAATATCCTCCCTTTCACTTTTATTTGAATAAAGTGGATGTAATTGATAAAAGAAATTTGTTAAAACATCTGGATTAGTTTGATAATTAAATTTTAACATTGAAATTATAATCTTTATAACTGATTTTCTAATGATATCATTTCTATTTGCCGATAAAAGATTTAAATAAAATTTAAAGAAACCTTCAATCGATGTTGATGGTAATGGTGAATTATGAATTAAAATATTTTTAAATGTGAATCCCAAATAAAAATATTTTATCGAAGAATCATGATCACCATCACCACCACCACTAGTCATCATTGAAGTATCATTATCCAAATCGGAATTTTGACCGTCATGATATTCCAAAAATAATTTTGAAAATAAAATATTCTCTTTATATTTTGATTCTAAAATTAAAATTTGTTCATTATTATTCGTTTTATCAATATCCATTATTGTTTCATCTTTTTCATTATTATTATTATTATTGTTTGATGGTGGTGATTTATGAATTGGTCTATAAGGTTTTAAATTTAAATCAACAATATTTGTATTTAATACTGATGAAACTGTAACACATTTACAAGAACATAATGGTAACCAAACACCTTCAAAAATACCACAACCAACTAAATTATTATAATTTGATAGTAATGGGTCGATTTTAATTCTATTATTTTTAGTATCAGTAAATCTTTGGAGCAGAATAGAGTTATTTATTATTATAAGGTTATTTTGTTCTTGAATATTATTATTGTTGTTGTTGTTGTTGTTGTTGTTGTTGTTGTTGTTGTTGTTATTGTTGTTGTTATTGTTTAAGTAAGTACATCTATTTAGATTCTCAAAGAAACAATAACCTTCCTTCAAACAATATAAACTACCACCAATTACACCAACCATATCTAAAATTAAACTTGTAACATTTAAATCTATTATTGACTCTAATCTCTTTATAATGTCATTACACATGATTTGATATTGATGATTGGTTGAAATGGTTGCTAAAGAATTAACTGGTGACATATTTGAAATGAATACTGGCAATAATTTTATAACATTAATTAAATAATTTTGATCTAATTTTGATAAATATTTTTCGCCCTTATTATTATTATTATTATTACGTTGTTGTTGTTGACTAGCACTTATAGCTTGTGAATCACCCATTGAAGATGATGTATCACTTGATATATTAACTAAAATCGGACTACTTGATACGATAGTTGGATTATTTTTATTTGATTCACCAACATTTTGTTGACTTGAACTTTTATCTGTTGTTGTAGCTGTAGTTGTTGTTGTGTTTGTAGTAGCAGTTGTTGTTGTTGTTGTTGTTGTTGTTGTTGTTGTTGTTGTTGTTGTTGTTGTTGAGTTCACCAATGATTTATTTAATGATAAAGTTGATAAAACAATATCAACTCTTTCATTAACATAATATGAGCATGGTAACCAACAAACTAAAGAGAAAGAGATCACTTTAATTGAATTAATTATTTCAGCATACTTTGTTAAATTAAATATTGTTGAATGATTTGTTACGATTGTTGATAATTTAAATAATGATTCTAATAATTGTTCATTTGATTTTAATGTTGAAATTCTATGTAAATATTCAATCTCTACAGTACTTGATAATTTTAATAAATCCATTAAAACCTCTAAAAATAAATTATCAAGTTCTTTTTGCTATAATTGAATAATTATTAAAAATTAATATGAAATAAATATATTTATAAAAAAAAAAAAAAAAGTGGTAGGGATATTATTTTAAAAAAAAAACACTTACTTGAATTATTAAATCATAAATAAAATTTAAATTATTTATGAATAAATTAACTAATTCTTTTACTGAAACTCTATTATGATGATTTTTACAAATTTTAAAAATGAGATGAAGTGCTTTTAAATAAATTCTAATTGATTTTTGTTGTTCTATTGTTGGTTGTTGTTGTTGTTGTTGTTGTTGTTGTTTAGAATCTTCTGTAATACTTTTTTGATTTTCAATTTGTTTATTATTAACATTTTCACTAGTACCACCAGCACCACCATCACCATCATCTTTTTCAATATTTTCAGTATTATTATCTATATTCTTATCCTTTACTGAATTTGTAACTGTTGATATACTTTCATAAATATTTGAAATATTTAAACAATTTGAATAATCAATTAATGTATTTAAAATCTCTAATGATATATCAATATCAGTATCATCATCATCATCATCAGTATCAATTAAATAGGATTGATTAATAACATAATCAAAACATTGATATAATTTATCATGAATACCTTCATCACCAAATAAAGGTACTAAATTATAAATAGATTTAAATTGTAATTCTGATAATTTTAATATATTTAAATAAATATCTAAAATTGAAACCTATTATTTTAATATTTTAATTATAATTATTAGTAATTGATTAAATAATTTTTAAAAAGAAATAAAAAATAATATATATATATATATATATATATATTACCTTTAATTCTGTTAAATTTGTATTATTAATAATAAATAAAATATTTGGTAAAATGATTGAAGAGAAATCAAATAATGTTGAACTTGGTACATTTGAAAATAATAATGGTATGATTGAGGTTAATTTTATGTCAATCTCTTCCCTTCTCTTTGAACAATCCTTATCATTGAGTAACATACTCATTGGTAATAAAACATTAAAAAATTGACCAACAATATTATTATATAATAATGCAGGTATTTGATTTGATGATAATTTTAATAATTTTTCAAATAAAACTAATAAAGACTAAAATATTGAAAAATTAGTATATGCTTTAATAATAAAGTAGTTTAATTAATACATACATAAATAAAATTTGCCATATATTTAAATGAAGAAAGTTTTAAATCATTTAATAAAAATAGATATTGTGATAAAACATCCCAAAGGTCAATTGATACTGAATATAAAATTGGTGAAAAATTATCAATGACACTACTAATCGATACTAATAAACCATATTGAAGATTAATTAAACGATTAATAGATGATATTACAATAATAACACCTTCATCAATTGATTTACTATTATCATCATTACTATTACTCTTTTCTTTTTCAATATTCTTATCTTTTTCACTATTATTATTATTATTATTATTATTGTTGTTATTTTTAGAATATTGATTAAATGCCATTTCAGTTTGTACTAATAAATCTAAAGATTGATAATGTTTTGAATAACTACTTGTATTACCTGTTGTATTTGAATTTATAATTACTGAACTCGATAATTCACAATATGTTTTTAATACCATTGGAAATATTGATTTTTCTTGTTCTTGTTGATTATTACTACTATTTAAACATTTAATAAAATCAATGCAATCTATATATATATATATATAAAATAAATATATTTTAGTACGATATAATTGGTAATGAAAACATAACTATTATATAATGTTTAATTTACCTTTAAATAAACAAATTGTTTCTTTAAAAAATAATAATAAAACATTTGCATCATCATTTAAGAAGTTTAACATTGCTTTTATTGCAGTGATTAAATTCTCTGTAAATTCTTCATTCTCATCCAATTGTTGATGTTGTTGACTACAAATGTTTGTTGATGATTTATGTGAGAGAAAAGGTATCAATTTGAATAAGAAAAAGCAAATATCACCACTACTATCGCCAATTGCTAAACTACTATTTGGAATTTTCTCAATTAAATAACTAATTAATTTTACAATTTGATTTATATCACTTATACTTGCAGTTGATACTAAATGTGAATTTATTAATTCTGGTAATATTGATCTAATTCGTGATATATATAATTCATATTTTTGTTGTATTTTATGTGTAGTTTTATTTTGTTGTTGTTGTTGTTTATTATTATTTGTGACTGATGTTGTGTCTAAATCTTTTTTATTATTTTTATCATCTACTATTGAATCTTTACTTAAATTGATTGGATGATTTTGTGAATTATATTCATTACCACCTAATTGTTGAATTTCAATAATTAGGCTTACTAAATTTGAAATGAGTGATTCTTTCTCATTTTGTTCTTTTTCTTGTCTTTCTCTTTCTAATTGTTGTTGATATTGTTGTTGTTGTTGTCGTTGTTGTTCTTGAAATTGCTCACTAGGCATATTATATAAATATATATTAATAAATAAAAAATTAAAGATCGGAAATGTAAAAAAAAAAAAAAAAGTTAAACAGTGAAAAAAAAAAAAAAAAAAATGAAAAAAAAAAAAAAAAAAAAAAAAAAAGAATTTAAAATTAAATAATTAATTTCTAAGAAAAAAAAAGATTTTAAGAAAATTAAAAACAATGATTTTATTATCTATTTTTAAAAAATAAATGATTTATTTATTTTATTTAATTTTTTTTTTTTTTTTTTTCCTCTGTTTGTTTAATATTCTTTTTTTTAAAATACATCTTATTAAATTGTTTGATCTCGATTTGGTTTATTTTTTATTATTATTATTATCATTAGAATTGAAAACTTCTAAATAATATTTTCAACTCTTTTTTTTTTTTTTTTTTTTTTTCCCCTAAGAGAGTACAAAAATTTTTAAAAGGGCTAATAATGTTGCAAATAATAAACCTAGTAAAGATTTTTTAGAATTTTGATTTCTATCTATATCATTTGACATTGAAGAAGATGATGATAAAACTCTAATTGAACCAAGCATTGTTTGATTATGATATTTACAATGATACGTGTAAATACCTTCACGAGTGAAAGTTACTGAATGTTTACTTTTTGTATAAGAATCTTTTGAAAATGTTGATGAATTTATA
>NC_007092.3:229741-272241 GCF_000004695.1 Dictyostelium discoideum AX4
ACAGGTATATCAAGAGGATATGGTTTTGTAAAATTTGCAAGTGATGTTGAAAAAGATAAAGCACTCATTGATATGAATGGTTTCTATATAAATAATAAACCAATTAAAGTAAATAATCCAACTCATAAAAGATTAAATAGTCAAACCTCAACAATACCTGATTTAACTTCAACCGATCCAAATAATACTGCAATTTATGTTTCACAATTAGATCATTATATTGATGAAGGTGTTTTACAAACGTATTGTATATTTAAAAAAAAAAATACACAAAAGGGTATACTACTAATATTTAATTTTTTTTATAATTTTTTTTAGTATTTTTGGAGCATATGGTGAAATATCATATATTAAAATGTTAACAAATAAGTTTAGTGCATTTGTTAATTTTGTAAATAGAGAATCAGCAGAAGCTGCATTTGGTTTAAATAATTTTCCAGTTGGTAATACACGTTTAAAGGTTCAATGGGGTAAAAATGTTGCTCCACCACCAAAATCACCACCAATGACACCAACTAATATTGCTGTTAACATTAATACACCTCCAATATTTTCAACAAATATATCTTCAACGTCATCACCCTCTTCACATAGTGTTGTTGTAGTTAGTAGTAGTGGTGGTGGTGGTGGTGGTGGTGGTGGTGGTGGTACAATTAATTTCAATGAAACTTCAATTAACAATAACAACAACAACAATGATGGTAATATAAATAATAGTAATATAAATAATAATAGTAATATAAATAACAATAATAATGTTAATAATAATAATAATAATAAACCGAATGGAGTTTCAATTAATAATGATAAAAACAATTCAAGTATTTACGATCCACACTATACATAGTAAGTATTTTATTTTATTTTTTTATTATTATTTTCAAATTCAAAAATATAATTTCATACTTACACAAATCTATTTTTATTTTTTTATTTTTGAAAAAAAAAAAAAAAAAGTTTTTCAAATGAAAAGATGGATATAACAAAGGCATACAATGTAACAGAGGAAAATAAAGCTTACTTATCTTGGAATAAACCTCAATTTACTACAAACTTTTATTCACAAAAAACATGGGGTTTACCTCAAAAAGAAAAAGATGGTCCAGATAGTTCAGTTTTTGAAGCTTAGAGAGAAAGAGATATTAAAAAAAAACAAAAAAAAAAAAAACAAAAAAAAAAAAAAAAAACATATTTTCGCATTTGGCCTTGGATATCCAAGTTTATAATAACATACTAAAAAATCAAATTTACACACAGATTTTAGGAATTATAAAATAATATGTATTTACCTTATTTAGGTGATTGATTTATTTGCAATAAAAAAAAAAAAAAAAATGAAATAATAAAATAAATAGTTATTTTATATTTTTTTAAAAATAAAACAAATTATAATTAAATTTAAAATTATTATGAATTTAATGTTTTCTAATGGATATCATAATTTTCTATTGTTAAAGTTATTATTGGTGGAGGGAGGGGGGGGGGGGTTACTTCTAGATTGGGTGCACCAATTGGTTCCCTATTTGTTGGCAGTGGTGTCACCATCTAATTCTCTAAAAACTATTCTTTTTGTATCACCAACTAATTTAAAAGGGATACCCTCCTTGTTTATGAGTATATTGGTTAATTGAACAAGTTTTGATAGCTTTGCACATGCAGTATCTGCTTTTCTATTCCCAGTATTGATTGATTTCATACCCAATATAGTTTTATTCCAAAGCATCTTGTAAACCAACATCTTTTCTTAATTCTACACCAGCCATTTTATATTCTCTTGTGAATTTAATTAATACATTTTTTGAATGTTGACCATTGATTATCTTTCTTTTGTTCAACAATAGTTTTTTTAACTATGTTTGTTGCTGAATTTGTATTTTTTTTACCTTTGGTCATTCTATAGCTAAAAATGGTGTGAAAAAAATTTTCAATTATTTTTTTTTTTAATTTTTTATATAATTATTTTTTTTTTATTTTTATATCACTATTTTTTTAATTTTTTCATTATGTGATATTCTTTTTTTTTCTTTCCAAAACATAAAAAAAAAAACCCAATAAAGTTAAAATTTTTTTTTATTTTCAAATAAATAAAATGACTTATCATAATCAAAAAAAAAAAAAAAACATATTTACACATTTGGCCTTATTTTCATTTAAAATCATGATTGTAATCTCCCCTAAATTATAATAAAAAAATAATAGCAAATTGGTCATTTAATTAATTAATTAATTAATTAATTAATTAATTAATTAAAGAATAATTTGGATGACAACATCATTAATTATAAATGATGATAGTTTAAGATATTATTCTTTTATTTTCTTTTCCTTAAAAAAAAAAAATCCTTTTTATTTAAGAAAAGATTTAATCTCTAATCATTGCATTTTTTTAAATAAATTTTATAAAGAAATAAGTTTATTTAATTTTTTTTTTTTTTTTTTTTTTTTTCTCAATCCAACAAGATATTTTTTTTTTTTAAAATAAAAAAAAATTCATGTGATTTTCAATAAAAATTAGATATTTTGAAAAAAAGAAAAAAAAAAAAAAAACAATGATTGTTTTAAAAATAGAAAATTGATTTTTTGTTCAAATTAACGAGATATTTTATATATATATTTTAGTAAATTTTTTTGATGATTATACGATAGTTTTTTTAAATCACCTTCCAGATATTATAATAATACATACTAAAATAAAATTTTTTTAAAAAAAAAAAAAAAAAATATTTAAAAAAAAAAATATTTAAAAAAAAAAAAATTAATATTAAAAAATGATTACCCAAATTTATAAAGTACTTATAAGTTGGTAGTTTGGGGGATTATATGATGAGATTCAAAAAAAAAAATAAAAAAAATAAAAAAAATAAAAATAAAAATAGGAATGGAAATTAAACTATTTTAAAATAAAATAATCTATGAATAGATTGAAACTCCCAATGTGGGTGATTCACTTAAAAACGCCCTGATAAACAAGAAACTTCAATTAAATAATAATAATACAAATTAAAAAAAAAAAAATTAATAAATATAATAAACTTACACATACACACACACACCTAAATTATTTTCATTTTTCTGCCTTATTAACAATCAAAAAACATCACACAAATTGTGTTTCACATCTTAATTTGTGCTAAAAATTGATAATAGTGGTAGTAGTGTGGGCCACAACAATAATAGTAAATATAATAATAAAAAAAAAAATTGTGTAAAATGCCAAAAATAATAGCAATCAGTTTTTTCATTTTTTCAGAAAAAAAAAAAAAAAAAATGATTGTTGATATCGTTGTTATTTTTATTGTGTTGTTGTTATTTATTGAAAAAAAAAAAAAAAAATTGATTGGATTGTAAAGTGGTATTAATATAGAATTTCATATAAAAACATACATATATTGCAATATTGATGAAAATTATTTTTCTAATTTTAGATTTAAAAAGAAAAAAAAAATAAAATCAGTTATTTTAATTTTTTTAAAAAATATTATTTTTTTCATTTTCTAAAAAATAAAATCACCTTTTGATTTAAATATTTTTTTTTTTTAATTATTTTTTTTAATTTTTTTTTTTTTTTTTTTTCTTGATTTAATTAATAATGGGGTGAAAAGTGTCTTTAGGGGTCTATTTTCATAAAAAATAATTTTTTGGAAAAAAAAGAGGTGAGTGGGAACACAAAATTATAAAATTTTAGGTGGGTTAATGATTGAATTAAATGTGCGGTGGTGATTTAAACCTCTAATCGTTGAGATTAAATTTAAAACAAAACCTGTGTGGGTGGGTGTGAGATCATAATACAAAATAATAAATATATAAAAATAAATAAAATAACTGGTTTTGAAAGATTTTACGTTTTCTTTTTTTCATCATTATTTATATTTAATTTTTTTTTTTTTTTAAAAATAAAAATAAAAAAAAAAAAAAAAAAATAGGAAATAAAATTAAAATAAAAAAAAATATTGTGTTCTTTATTCTTAATTATTTTTAATTTTAATAAATATAATAAATTAAATATTTAATAATTATTTTTATTATTAATTATATTTTTTTTTGAATTTATTAATTTATACAACTTATATTAAATATATATATGTACAATAAGGTAAGATTAAAAATATTCATCGTTGAAAAAAAAAAAATAATCATTTTTGTAATCTATAGATTCTTTAATAAATATCACTTAACCCCAAAAAATTTGAATTTCAAGACAATAATTTCAAAATTAATTTATAATAAATATAAAATAAATAAATTAAAAAAAAAATTAAAAAATTAAAAAATCACTATTTTTACCTGTAATAGTATTATTCTATCATCATATGATCATATAAAACAATAAAATATAAAAATAATAAAAATAATAGTTAAAAAAAAATAATTTATAATAAAAAAAAAAAAAAAAATAATTATATATATTTATCTCATGCACCACTTTTTTTATTTTAAAATAAATAAAAAAAATAATAGCATTTCAATTAATAAACCCTTATAAAGTCAACATTTTTGTGTGAAAGTGTGGGGTGTTTAAAATTAAATGAAAAAAAATCATAAAATTAAAAAATCATTCATATAAATAAAAATAAAAAATAAAAAATAATTTTTTAATTAAAACAAATAATTTTCCATTTTATTTTTTTTTTTTTTTGTTTTTATTATTTTTTTTTTTTTTTTTTTTTTTTTTTTTTAATTTCATTCTATTGTATAATTAATTTAATTTATTTATTTATTTTATTTATTTATTTATTTTATTTATTTATTTATTTTATTTATTAATTTTATCTATTTAATTTTATTTTATTTTTTTAAATTCCGAACAAAGAGGTTCAAAGAAACGATTTATTTCGGTAGTGTATCAGTTTGATTTTTTTTTTTTTTTCCTTTTTTAAATTCCTTTCCTTTTTTTTTTTTTAGGATTTTTTTTTTTTTTTTGATTTAATAAAAATAATACCCAAAAACCCAAATTAAATTAAAAAAAATTAAAAAAAAAAATCTCTTTGCATCGCACTCGCAAAACAATAAAAAAAAACTTTGAAAAAAAAAAAAAAAAAACAATATGGCATTCATGCCCCCAACCAAAATTTTATCAAAAATATCAAAAAAAAACCAATAAAAAAAAAAAAAAAAAAAATATAATAAAAAAAAGACCATTCACAAAAAAGAAAAATTGTAAAAATGCCAATCTATTTAGGTCAACACCTAAATTTAGTAAATGAGCAAACAATAATTTTTTTTTTTATTTTTTTTTTTTTTAAAAATAAATAAAAAAAAAAAAAAAATTGTTTATCTTTCAAACTCTTTTAAATGAAAAAACCCTTTTTGATTTATTTTTTTTCTTTTAACAAATATTTTCACATTAAAAAAAAAAAAAAAAAAAAAAAAAAAAAAAAAAAATAAATAAAAAAACTAGACTGTCACTTTTTATAGTAATTCACTTTAATTGTTTTTTTTTTTTCAACAAATTGATGGTTATATAAAACTTTTACACCTTTTTTTATTTTTTTTGTTTCCACCAAAGAAATAATATTAACATTTTTTTTTTTATTTTTTTAAAAAATAATATGTAATATTCCAAAAAAAAAAAAAAAAAAAAATAAATAAATAAATAATAATAACAATAATAATAATATATATAATTCTTAGATTATCATTATAATATTTGCACTCAAATATTCTTTATAAAATATATATTTTTCATAAAGAAGAAAACAATTCAATTTTATTTTATTTTTTTTTTTTTTTTTTCAAACACAAGAATATATACATAAAAAATTAAAAAAAATAAAAAAAATAAAAAAATGGAAGCACTTATACTTTTAAGTTCACAACAAAGTGGGTCAATTAAAAATAATTGTGCATCAACAAGTGATATTGAAAATGTAGAGGATGACGATAGTATTGTTATAGTTTCAGATTCACCAACGTCGTCACCAGTAACATTATCAACCTCATCACCAGTATCATCATCTTCATCATCCTCACCAATTTCAACATCTGTAGTACCACCAACATCATCATCATCCAATAAAAAAGCCAATGGATTATTTTCATTGATTGCAACTGAATTAAGTCAACTCGATCGTTCATCTCCATCTTCATCTCCAAATACACCAAAAACTCCAAAAACTCCAAAAACTCCAAAAACACCAAAGAAAACATCACCAGATTCAAATGAAGCCAACCAAGAGGTACCAAAACAAAAAGAAGTTTTTGAACATACACCAACTACAACTTCCACCTCTACAACTCCAATAAAACCTGTAAAAGATCCAAAAGAAAAAGAAAAAGATTTAGAAAATGATAGAAAAAGACAATCATTCATGTTACATTGGAGATTTAAACCTTCAACTGCTAATAATACAAATAATAATAATAATATTAATAATAATAACAATATAAATAGTAGTAGTAGTAGTAATAATAATAATAATAATAATAATAATAATAATAATAATAATAATAATAATAATAATAATAATAATAATAATAATAATAATATTAATAATAGTAGTAATAATAATAGTAATTGTAATAATAACAACAATAATAATAATAATAATAATAATAATAATAATAATAATAGTAATAATACACAACCTTTATCACCTACAACAGCATCTCAACAAGCAAATTCACAACAAAACCAACAATCATCACCTACTTCATCACAAACTAATGAAACTAATGGTAATCCACCCGAGTTTAATAGAGGAAGAAGAAATTCAACCCCATCATTACAAAACTTTGTTTCTCATTGGAAATTTGATCCAAAAGCACATCAAAAACAACAAATACTTCAACAACATCAACAACAATTACTTTTACAACAACAAGAACAACAATTACAACAACAATTATTACAACAACAACAACAACAACAACAACAACAACAACAACAACAACAACAACAACAACAACAACAACAACAACAACAACAACAACAACAACAACTACAACAACAACAACAACAACAACTACAACAACAACAACAACAGCAACAACAACAACAGCAACAATATTTTAGACCAATTTCTCCTGAACATATATATGAATCACCAAATGAAAATAATAATGGTGGTTCATTCCAAAAACCAAATACTCATTTCCATCCATATAGTAGAGGCCCATTGGGATTGAATCTAAAAGGTGTGTCTGGCTCCCCCTCTCATTCTCCTAGAGTTTCCCAATCTCCAAGAGTTCCATCACATCCACACTCTGCTGATCAATCACCCTTCCACACACCAAGACAAACTGAGAGAAGATTGTCTCTACCAAGTGTTCCATCTTATCAAGCAGCATATCAATCATACCAACAACAACATACTCAACAACAAACTACAATTCAACAACAACAAAACCAACAACATCAATATCAACAACAATATCAACAATTACAACAATTACAACAACAACAACAACAACAACAACAACAACAACAACAACAACAACAACAACAACAACAACAACAACAACAACAACAATCGTCATCGCCACCATCACCACCATCGCCACAATCTCAACCACAAAATTCATCATCACCTCGTCAACCATCACAAACTCCACAATTTTATATACCAATATCAAATATACACCGTCATCATCAACAAATTCATTCACCACATTTATCTCCACATCCACCACATTCACCTCATATGCCACAATCTCCCCATATGCCTCATTCTCCACATCTTATGCCTCACTCACCACATTCGCCTCATATGCCACATTCGCCTCATATGCCTCATTCACCTCATATGCCACATTCACCTCATATGCCACACTCACCCCATATGCCACATTCGCCTCATCATATGCCACACTCACCTCACTATGGATCATCACCAAATTTAAATGGTGGAAAGGGTAGTAATAACTTTTTACAATCAATACCGGAAGTTCCTTATGGTAATAATCTAACAAATTTAAATGGTAGTAGCGTAGATTCCTATTCAAATTCCTCTCCAACTCCTCAATCTCCACCTTTTTCACCTCATCATCAATCAACCATCAAACCTTGTATTATAACACCATCACCACGTTTATTAAAAACTCATAATGAAAACTATATGAGTTCACCAAGACAACCTTTGTCACCTCATAATCAACATGTATATTTAAGCCATTCACCATCTCCACCCCCATCATCATCACCACATGAACATTGTAATTATATTGATAAAAATGATGAGTATTATAGTAATAATAATAATAATAATAATTATAATAATAATAATAATAATAATAATGAAAATTGTAATCACTACCATAATAATTCTTCATCTCATAATTATCAAACAAATAATAATTATTGTAATAATAATAATAATAATAATAATAATAATAATAATAATAATAATAATAATAATAACAACAATAACAATATTATTAATAATAATATTATAAAAGAAGATAAGCTTCCATCAATGAGAGACTTACTTAGCCATTTAAATATAAATCATCAAGACGGTCCTAATAGTGCAAGTAGTACACCAAGATTACCAACGGATCATATTAATAATATAGATGAAAAATCAAAATCTAAATTATTATTCTTTTAATTTAAATTAATATATAAAGCCGCCATTATATTGATAAAATATTTTCTTAATTTTTTTTTAATAAATTATCTTTTTTTTTTTTTTTTTAATTTTTTTCACCAAATATAATTTTCTTGGATTACCTTTTTTTTTTTTTTTTTTTTTTTTTTTGTCTTAATCATTAATGGAAAATTGCAAAAAAAACTTTATTTAATTTTTAAAATTTATATATAATTTAATAGAATATATAGCCTTATTTAAAAAAATATTTTTATTTTTTTTTTTTAAAAATTTTTCCTATCCATAGAATATAGAAAAGGCAATCTTGGGGGTGAAAGGGATTGTGTATTGTAATTGTAATGGTTGTTGGAACTAATTGATTTTCATTTCTCTAATGGAAAATTTATAGAAAAGAATTTAATAAAACCCGGGTTTTTTTTGAGAAATGATTGTGATTTAAATTCTTTATTTTTGTAATTATCAACTAAATTAAGAGAAAAGAAGGGAATTAAGAGATTAAAAAAAAAAAAAATAAAAAAAAAAGAAAAATATTTCAAACCTTCCATATCTCTATTGATTCTTTTATTTTCTTTAAAAAAAAAAAAAAAAAAAAAAAAAATTAAAAAATCAAGAAAAAAAAATCTAATTCTAAAAAAGAATTACTAAATTTGGTTTATTTCCTAAAAATAAAAAAAAAAAAAAAAGATATTTTTAGAATTTTGTTTTGTTTGGAATAAAAAAAAAAGTTCCATTTAAAAAAAAAGAATAAAAGAATTTTTTCAAAAATTAAATTATCAAAATTTCAACAGTGAGGAATTTTTTTTTTTTTTTTTTTTTTGCCTATATAAATTTTTTTTTTTTTTTTTTTTTCATTCATTATTTTAAATCCTTTCTTTGGGAAAATACCTATTATTTAACAACAAATTTATATATATATTTTTTTTTTAAAAAAAAAAAAAAAAAAACTAAAAGTTAATTAAATAAATAAAAAAAAAAAAATATTTAAATTTCTAATTAATCATTATTTCTTTTTTAAATTTTTTTTTTTTTTTTTTTTTTTTTTTTTTTTTTCCATTTTTTTTTTAAAATTTTTTAAAATTTTTTTTTTTTTTTTTTAGTTCATTTTTTTTTTTGAAGCTACAAGCCTAAAGAGAAATCAAATCGTTTTTTATTCTTTTTCAATATTACAAAAAAAAAAAAAAAAAATAAATAAATAAAAAAAAAAGAACCTCAAAAGATTAAATTAGTTTTGGGAAATTAATAATATTTTTTAGAAAAAGAAAAAAAAAGATTTGATAAAACTTGACATTATATATATATATAAAATACTCATATATATTAATAATTTACATTTTATATTAGTAGTAGTATTATTAAATATATAAATAGATATGTTTGGTGGTCAATTTGGTTCATTCGGTGCAAAACCAGCTGCAACTGCATCACCATTCGGTGCTCCATCCGCTGCACCAACAACTTCATTGTTTGGTTCAACAGCTCCATCATCAGGTAAGTTTTTTTTTTTAAAATAAAAAATCATAAAACAAATATATAAATTAAATATTAATACAAAGTTTCAATTTCAAATAATATTATTTTAGGATTTGGAGGATTTGGATCAACAGCACAGACAACACAACCAACAACAGGTGGATTTGGAGGATTTGGTGGATTTGGAGGAGCAACAACTACACAGCAACCAGCAGCAAGTCCATTTGGTGGTGGAGGAACAGGTGGTAGTGGATTATTTGGATCATCAGCACAAACAACAACACAGCAACCAGGTGCAAGTCCATTTGGTGGTGGATTTGGTACAACTACTACAACAACTACACAGCAACCAGGCGCAAGTCCATTTGGCGGAACAGGTGGTGGATTATTTGGATCATCAGCACAAACAACAACACAACAACAAGGTGCAAGTCCATTTGGTGGATTTGGAGGAGCAACTACAACACAACCATCATTATTATCAGGTGCCACTGGTGGTTTTGGTGGTTTTGGTGGTTCTACAACTTCAGGTACTCAATTAGGTGGTGGTGGTGGTGCAACAAGTGGTGCATTTGGTGGTTCATCAAGTCCATTTGGTGGTAGTGGTGGTGCAACCACATCAAGTCCATTTGGTGGTGGTGGTGGTAGTTTCGGAGCAACCACTCAAAAACAATATGGAACACCAATTCCATATCAACAAACTACAATTGAAGGTAATACATTCGTTTCAATCTCTGCTATGCCACAATATAACGATAGATCATTTGAGGAATTAAGATTTGAAGATATCACTCATAGAAAGGATATAGTTTATAAGACAGGTGGTGGCAGTGGTGGTGGTAACTCATTGTTTGGTTCAACTCCAACCACTCAACCTTCATCACCATTTGGTGCACAAACAACAACTCAAACCACTGGAGGTTTATTCGGTGGTCAAACTACTACCTCACCATTTGGTGGTCAAACTTCAGCCACTCCAGGTTCATCATTATTTGGTTCAACACAACCAACTCAACAACAAACTAGTGGTGGTTTATTTGGTTCAGTACAACCAACCCAACAACAAGCTGGTGGTGGTTTATTCGGTTCAATGCCAAGCACAGGTGGTTCATCATTATTTGGTTCAACACAACCAACTCAACAACAAACTGGTGGTGGTTTGTTTGGTGCAACCCAATCAAATCAACCAACCAATTCATTGTTTGGTGCATCAGCACGCATCAGCACAACCAACACAATCATTATTTGGTGGACAAACTCAAACAACCACTTCACCATTTGGTAGTCAAACCTCCACACCATTTGGTCAACCTCAACAAACTAATACTGGAAGTGGATTATTCGGTGCTCAACAAACTCAACAAACTAATACTGGAGGTGGATTATTCGGTGCCCAACCAACTCAACAAACTAGTGGTGGTGGATTATTCGGTACTCAACCAACCTCTGGAACTGGGTTGTTTGGTACGTCACCAACAGCAGGAGGTACAGGTTTATTTGGCACAACACAACCAACATCCCAAGGTACAGGTTTATTTGGTACAACACAACCAACAACTCAAGGTACCGGTTTATTTGGTACATCACCAACCTCTGGTACAGGTTTATTTGGTTCAACACCAACCTCTGGTACAGGTTTATTTGGCTCAACCCCAACATCTGGTACAGGTTTATTTGGTTCAGCTCAACCACCACAAAATCAACAATCTCAAACTTCACTCTTTGGTAATACAGGTACAGGTGCAACCAACACTGGCACTGGTCTATTTGGTTCAGCTCAACCATCATCAAACCCAGGTGGTGGTTTATTTGGTTCAGCACAACCATCAACTACTACAGGTGGTCTTTTCGGATCAAACCAACCAACAGCACAACCAACAACTTCATTATTTGGAAATACCACTGGTTCAGTTGGTGGTTTGGGTGCAACACCAAACATAACCAGTGGATTATTTGGTTCAAACCCAGCACAAACTGGTGGATTATTTGGTTCAACACAACCAACCACCCAAACTTCACTCTTTGGAAATACAGGATCAACTGGTGGTTTAGGTGCACAAAATGGTGGTGGATTATTTGGTAATCTTTCACAACCAACCGCAACTGCTGGTCAAGGATTATCAGGTGGATTATTTGGTAATCTTTCACAACCTACTGCAACCGCTGGTCAAGGTTTATCAAGTGGTGGATTGTTTGGTAATACATTATTAGGTCAACCAAGTACACAGGGTTTATCAAGTGCCCTTCCAACATTGGGTTTAGGTTTAATGGGAGGTCAACCACAACAAACTCAACAACTTCCACAAGGCTCATTGATGTTACAACAAACTCAACAACCACTTCAACAACAACCACTCCAACAACAACAACAACCACTCCAACAATCAACCATCCAATTAAATAATCAAATCAATTCCGCTTCACCTTATTTCCCAATTTCATCACCAGCACCATTTGCAACATTTGTTAAGGATTTAACATCAACTTCAAAAGTTGTTTCACCACCATCTTACACTCAAAGATCCTTATCACATCATGGTTATATTCCAAAATCAACCACTAAATTAGTACCAAGAAGAGGCCCAAACAATGTAGATCTAGGTTTTTCAGTTATACAAAATCAAAATGGTTTATTCCCAATTGATAAATTTATTACTAAACATTCAAAATCTTTAAATATTAATACTACAAATGAAACTGAAGATACTTTAAGATCATTAAATACAAAGAGTTCTTCATTATTTAATAATAATAATAATAATAATAATAATAATAACAATAGAAATGTTAATACAAATGTTAACGATTATCAAAATAATGGATTACCATCTTCTTCACTTTATAATAGTAATATTAATCAATTAAGTAACAACAACAATAATAATAATAATATTTATAATAATAACAATAATAATAATATTAACAACAATAATAACAATAATAATATTTCAACTCAATTTAATTTAAGAAATAATCAATCATCATCTGATAATCTTAATAATGATAAATCTTTATCATCCTCTTCATCAAATAAATCACAACAACAACAACAAAAAGAACAAAAAGAAGAACAACCACCAAAACCAATTAAAGAAAAAGAATTTATAAATCCAAATGCACCAAAATTAACAAGAGATGGTTATCAATGTGTCCCATCAATTAAAGAATTATCAAAGAAAACTGATAAGGAATTATCATCAGTTCAAGGTTTTACAATTTCAAGAGATGGTTGTGGTTCAATTTATTTCCCTGGTTCAACAAATTTGGTTGCATTAGATTTAGATGATATCGTTGATATTGAACCAAGAGAAGTATCAGTTTATAAGGATGAAGAAACTAAACCAGAGATTGGATATGGTTTGAATCGTGATGCCGTTGTTACATTGGAGAATTGTTGGCCAAAGAATAAAAATGGTGAAGTAGTTAAAGAGGATGGTACCATTTTAGATAAATATGAAAATGCCTTAAAGAAAGTTTCTGCTAAATCTGATTGTGGTTTCGTTTCTTATTCAAGATCAAATGGTACTTGGGTATTCACTGTTAAACATTTTAGTAAATATTCAGCACCAGATTTTGATGAAGATGATCAACAAATGCAACAACAAACTCAACAAAAACAACAACAAACTCAACCATCAAAAGTTACATTTCAACAACCATCAACCAAATTGACTAAACCAAAATTCACAGCAAATCTCGATAATTTTGACTCTGATTCTGAAACAAGTTCAGGTGTAAGTATTTTAGATTTTATTTAAAAAAAAAAAAATCATTATTTACATTCTTGTACTTTGTATTCTCGTTACTATAATAACAATAAAATCAACAATAGTAATAATAATAATAATAATTTCCCCCCGCGCAGTAATATTTTCAATAAACCCCCAAAAAAAAAAAAAAAAAAAAAAAAAATAATAATAATAATAATAATAATAATAATAATAATAATAATAATAATAATAATAATAATAATAATAATATTTTATAATATAATAATTTTTAAAATTTATAAATAAACACTCTTTTTTTTTTTAAAAAAAAAAAAAAATAAACCCTTCTTTTATTTTATTTCATATTTTTTTAATTTTATTTTTTTTTAATTATTTCAAATATATTAACAAATAATTTTTTTTTTTTTTTTTTTTTTTTTTTTTTTTTTTTTTAGGATGAAAATCAAGATGAAATGGTTCCACAAAAGAAAACACCATTTATTAAAAGAGTATCAAATAGAGAGTCAGGATTATTTGATACACCATCAGTTGTACCAATGTCTGAAAAAATTGAAACAACACCATCAAAGATTGCAAGAGTATCGGAACCAACATCTCAATCGAGTAGAATGAGTAACAACGCATTAAAGTTTTCAACATTTAATCCACAACAACAACAACTACAATCATCAAGATTTAAATCTACTGGTTTATCAATCCTTTCAAATCCAGTTAAAAATTTGATTCAATCAGATGTTAACAATGAACAATCAATGTTTTCCAATACCACCACTACCAGTACCACTAGAATTCAACCATTACCATCACAACAACACTTAGTACAACCAATACCGACTACAATTTCATTAAATAAAAATTATTTTTCAAAGGTTAGAATTGATCCACAAGTTTATGATCGTATTGTACCAAAAGAAGAATCAATTACCAATCAATATAGAATGAAAAATGAACGTTTAAATCATAGTACTCAAGATGTATCATTATTTATGAGAAGATCATTTAGAGTTGGTTGGGCACCTGGTGGTAAATTAATTTCAATCACAAAGAGCTCCTTTAAGAATTTATTGATTAAAAAGTTACCAACCGATACAAAGGAGGATAAAAAAGAATCAATCATCAAATTCTTAAAGAATCATCATTCACATAGCAGTTTAGTACCAGAGAATTTGAAATCAATTGGTTGGTTCTCAATTTCAAATGTTCAAGAACAAATTGAATCACAATTAACCCTAAATGTTCCATCAAGTCAATCGGTTTACTATAATAGAATTTGGAGTTTAATTTCAAATCTTTGGGGTAACGTTTTAAAAGGCAATGGTAGTAAATATATAAACACCAACTACTCTGAAGATACCATTAGAAAGTTAAATCTCAATCAATGGTTAAAGGATGTCATTGCTCCATTGCTTAGAGATGAAATGGATTCTCTTAGAAAAAAGACAAATTCAAATTATCTCGAACAAATTTTCTCTTATTTATCTGCTAAACAAATTAAAGAAGCCTCTGATTTAGCAAATGAAAATAAAGATTTTAGATTGGCAACTATGATGTCTCAAATTTGGTCTTCAAGTGAATCTGGTAAAGAGTTGATTTTAAAGCAATTAACAACCTATCATTCAAATGGTTCCGATGAATTTATAAATGAGAAAAGATTAGAAATTTTACATTTAATTGCTGGTAGTGTTAATAAGATTTATAAGAATCTAAATGATTGGATTAGATGTTTTGCTGTTAGTTTTTGGTTTAAATATTCTTTGGAATATAGTATTGAAGATTCAGTTGAAAATTTTGAAAGATCTTTCAATGCTCATAGATCAGTTTATCCATTACCACCTTATTTAATTAAATCAACCTCCACCAATAGTAAACAAATTGAAGAACAACAACATTATTATGATATTTGTTTCTTATTATTAAAGTTATTTGCTGTAAATCGTGGTTCATCACATTTTGATAAGTTTAAGAATATTTTTTATCCAGAGAATATTGGTCAAGATTTATTGGATTATCATTTATCTTGGAATTTATATACCGTTTTAAAATCAATTCCATCATTAAACAAACAACCAGATCTTGTAAATGCAAGTAACCTTCATAGTTCTTTTGCTTTACAACTTGAAAGATTAGGTCTATGGCAATGGTCAATCTATGTTTTACTTCATACTCCAGACCAATCCAATCATGTTAGAGAAGAAGCTGTCAAATCATTGATCGCTAGAGCTGCACCAGTTATTACATCAGAAGATAGAGTGTTCCTAACTACAAAATTACATATTCCAGAGATTTGGATCGATGAAGCTAAAGCATGGTACTCTGGTTACGATTGTAATAATGATATTTATGATCAAATCGATGCTCTCTTCAAGTCATACCAATACACAAAGATTCACGATATCATTTTCTCAAATATTGGTCCAAACTATATCATTCAAAAGAGATATCATTCACTCAAAGATTTACTCATTAGATTGGAGCCTCACTCTTCTTTTATCTCCACTTGGAGATATGGTGGTTCCATCTTTTTAGAATTTGCCGATATTTGTATTCAATACAAAGAGATACTTTCTCAACTCTCCAATACTGCAGAGGAAATTCAACGTACCAAATATTATGTTAACCTTAAAGATATTACCACTAGAATCGTTAATATCTTATCTGATATTTCAAAAATCACTCAATCCTCTGAAATTAAAAATACTAGCGCCTCATACAAACAATCTCTTTCATTTATGTCTGAAGCTCTCATCACTAAAGCTTCTCTTTTAAGAGATCTACCTGAAAGTATTGTAAAATTGGTTTCAACAAATAATTTAGTTTCAACTTTAAATTCTTTGCCATTAACTCAAGATTATAGATCTAAAAATTTAGAATCTTTAACTGATCAAATTCAAGATACTTTATTAAATTCAATTTATCAATAAAAAAAAAAATAAATAAATAAAAATTAAAATTAATTTTAAAAAAAAAAAAAAAAATTAATCAAATTTAAGTTATTATAAATTAAAGTCTTTTTTTTAAACTATAAAATAATTAATAATATTATTAATTTTTTTTTTTTCTTATAATTAATAGTATTATTAATTTTTAATAGAATAAAAAAAAAAGTAAAATAAACAAATTCAAAGATTTTTTTTTTTTTTATAAAATATATAGATTTATTTAAAAAAATTTTAAATTAAATTTAAAAAACATAAAATATATTTTGTAATGGAATTGAAATTTAAAATTTCAAACTATCTAATGGAAGAAAGCTAAGATGAAGAGTGAAAGGATAGCAACTACCAATTTAGACATTTCAATACTTGAAGCACTATTACCTGCAGCTGGAGTTTCAGTAACATTAACAACTGGGATAGCTGGGATACAACCTGGTGGACAAGTGGCTGGTGGAGCAGTTGGTTGTTCAGTTGGTGGTGAAGTTTCTGGGAGATCTATTTGAAAAAAAAAAAAAAAAAAAGGATTAGTATGAAAAAAAAAAAAAATTTAGTAATAAAGTATTTGATTATAACTCCACCTTTCGATGAAGAGGATGAGAGTTTGTTATTTTGTGAAGAAGATGAGGGAGATGAAGAAGATGATGGAGATGAAGAAGATGAAGAAGATGATGGAGATGAAGAAGATGATGAAGAGATAGAAGTAGAAGATAAAGAAGAAATATTATTTAAAATTGGTTGTGAAGATGATATTGGTTTTATAGAAGTAATATTTGATTGTTGAATATAGGTTAAAGTATAATTATTTGTTGTGAAATTTTGAGTTATATTTAAAGAAGAAAGTGTATTGATGATTGTTGTAAAATTTTTTGGTGAAGAAATTGTAAAATTTAAAGTAAACATACTTGTTGATGGATTAGTTTCACAGACAGTATCGACATTGATATCAAAGAATGGATTTGTAAGAGCAGCATCAACATAATTTAACCAGACAGAGAGACCAAAGTTACCATTTTTACCATTAGCACCTTTACCCCATTGGAGATACATATTATCTTGATCACCTGTAATTGTAACGACAGTACCATCATTTCTAGTACATGATGAACCTGAAACATTAACGGTATAGTAAGCCCAAGTATTTGGATCAATTGAACCACCACCAGAAACGTAAGCAGAGTTCATTAATTCTAATTTTGGTTGGTAATTAGCAGATGGAAGGGCTGGGCTAAATCTTAAGTCACAGTTTACAGTGATTGATGAATCTGAAATTGAAGTGAAACCAGCACCAAGACGAAGGTTACCATTGGTTTGATCAATTGAAATGGTGTTGACAGTTCCTGAGGAGGTATCAAATCTTTGTTGATTACCGAAAACTGTTGAAACTTGATCGACGTAAAGAGCTTGATCGTTTTGTTGATCGGTTAAAGATTTATCAATTGAAGCTTTGGAGATTGTGTAGGTATTGGATACACAATCGAATGTTGAACTACAACCAAGATTGATGTTAATATCAACGACTTCCATTTCACCATTACCAGATTGAATACTTACTGAACCATCGGTAGCTTTGAATTGGAACCAACCAGAAGCACCATTTTGAAGATTTTTACCATTGGCACCAACACCAACTTGGAGAGCAGTATTTGGATTTTCAGACATTGTAACAACGGTATTTGGATTTGTTAAACTAACCATTTTAGTATTATCTGGAAGAATTTGATAGAAAGACCATGTACTTGGGTCAACTGTACCACCATTGGATGTATATGCACCAGCTTGTAACTCTCTCTTGACATCACTTGGAGTAGTAGTTCTAACGAAAGCAGCACGTAAACTAAATTTATCAGTGAGTGATGAATTGGCTGGTGTCAATGTACCAGTTAAAACTAAATTATCCCCACCATTGCTTTGAACAACACCATTTGAAACGAAATTATAATTGTTGGCAATTTGAATTTGATTACCTAAATTATTATTAAAGGTTAATGCATCACCACCAGTGGTTGGACCAAAAGTTGAATCAAGTTGTGCTGAACTTGCATCTATTTAAAATAATAAATAAAAAAAAAAAATAAAAAATAAAAAAAATTTTAATATATTTATTTTTTTTTTTATTTATTTATTATTATTAATTTTATATTATATTTTTAAAACTTACCATTAACTGTACACTGTGAATATGCTGATCCTGCTACAGTAAGAGCAACTAATAATACGGAAAGAACTCTCATATTAAAAAATATATGTATATTATAATTGTGATAATTAAATTAAACTATAATATAAATTTGAATTGATTTTTTTTTTTTTAAAATTATTTGTATATATAAATAAATAAATAAATAAATAAATTAAATATGTTTTTTTTTTTTTTTGTTTTTGTTTTTTTGTTTTTGTTTTGAATGATTAAAAAAAAAAAAAATTGTTTCTATTTATTCTTTTTTTTTTTTTTACCTCCTTTTTTTTTAATATTTTTTTATTAATTTTATATTTTATTAAAAAAAAGTTTTAAAAATTCCAATCATGGTAATTAAAAAATAAACTAAATTTGGAAAATAAATTTGAATAGAAAATAATATTAATTATTCAAAAACACACCCCCAAAAAAAAAAATTTTTACTAAATTAAAAAAACTTTGCATATGAAGTGTTATTTTTTTTTTCTTTTTAAAGAAAAAAATTATAGGTTAAATTAGGTTTTGTGTGAATTTGGCATTTTTACTAATTTTATTATTTTTTTATTTTATTTTTTTATTTTAAATTCACTTTGAATATATCCTAATTTGCAAATTTAATAAAAATATCACCAAACCACCAAAAATTAAAATAAAATTTATTTTATTTTAATTTTTTTTTATTTTTTTTTTTATTTTTTTCTTATAAAAAAGAAATGTGGTGTGTTTATTAAATCTTTTAAATATTTACTAAATTCTCTTTTTTTTTTTTTTTTTTTTTTTTTTTTTTTTTTTTTTTTAACTTTTTAAAAAAAAAAATAAAGAAAAAAAAAAAAAAAAATTTCCATAATTAAAATTTTAAAATGATTTAGTTTTATTATTTATTCATTTATTTAATTGTGAACTACAATTAAAAAAAAAAAAAAAAAACTATTATTATTATTTTTTTATTTTTAAAAAAAATGAAATTTCAAAGTGACTGTCTACTCTTTTGTTTTGGGTTTTAAATCCCGAGATTTTTTTTTTTTTTTTTTTTTTTAAAATTAATTTTTTTACTGTTATTTTCCAAATTTTATTTTTATTTTATTTTATTTTATTTTTTTAAATTTTTTTTTTTTTTTTGATCAAAAACAATACTCTTTTTTTTTTTTTTGCAGTTTTTTTTTTTTTTTTTTTTTTTACATTTATTTTTAAAACCCATTTATATATATTTTTTTTTTTTTTTTTTTATTATTTTTTTTAATTTGAAATTAAAATGATTAAAAACAGAATGTGGAATAAAATTTCCATTATTTTAATTGTTTTAATATTATGTTTAATTGGAGTCGAATCAATTAGAATGGATAGACAACATCCAATAAAAAGTGCACCACCTGAAGCACCTTTTTCAATGGAAACTGCTTTCCAATTACTCATGGTAATATTTTTTAATATTTAAAAAAAAAAAAAAATAATTTTTTTTATGATTTTATAATTCCCAAAATTCCCAAATTGAATAATTAAATAATTAATAATTAATAATTAATAATTAATAATTAATAAAATATTCAGTATTCATATTCAACTTATTGTGAACCAGATCAAATTACAAATTGGAATTGCCCATATTGTGCCTATAATAGTAGTGTTGTACCATTATCAATGGTTCAATTGATTGATCATGATCCAACCCAAACTTTTGGTTATATAGGTGTAACAGCTGATAAAGAATCAAGTATGTACATACTAAATTATTATTATTATTTATTATTTATTATTTATAATTTATTTATTTATTTATTTATTTATTTATTTATTTATTTATTTATTTATTTATTTATTTATTTATTTATTTATTTATTTATTTATTTATTTATATTAAAAATGAAATAAATTTTAGTTGTAATTTCATTTAGAGGAACAAATATGGAATCATTAGAAAATTGGATTACAAATTTAAATTTTGCAAAAACCGAACCATATCCAGCATTTCCAGGTGCATTGGTACATGCAGGATTTAATAGAGCCTATCAATCAGTTAGACCAATTGTACATCAATTATTGAATTCAACTTTTGAAGCATGTCCAACTTGTAATAAATTAATTATGACAGGTCACTCGTTAGGTGGTGCCCTTAGTGTATTATCAGCATTGGATATTTATGAAAGTTCATTGACAACAATGCCATTGATTTTATATACTTATGGTTCACCAAGAATTGGTGATGTTGCTTTCGTTGAATACTTTGAATCTACTATCATGCAAAATTACATTAGAATCGTGAATGACCATGATTTAGTACCACATTTACCTGCTATGGCTTGGAATTTTTATCATTTACCACAAGAGATTTGGTTCAATAATAAATCTGATGTCACTCAACATGTTGTTTGTAATGAATCTGGTGAAGATGAAAATTGTTCTGATTCAATTAAAATTGCATTAAATATTCCAGAACATCTTGAATATTTTGGTATAAACAAAAATCAATGTTAAAAAAAAAAAAAAAAGAAAAAAAAAAAAATTACCTATAATTATAACCGAATAAATATTATTTTTTATTATTTTTATTTTTATTTTTATTTTTATTTTTTCCAATGAAAATAATTCCCACACACTCATTTTTTTTTTTTTTTATTTTTTTTTTTTTTCACATTAACTAAACAAGATTTGTTTTTTTTTAAACGAGGGCCTATTGAATAATAAAAAATTTAAAAAAATAAAAAAAAAAAAAGATTAATTTTTTATGGTAATTTTTTGGTTTACTAATAAACACGCAATATATAAAAAAAAAAAAATAAAAAAAAATAAAAAAAAAATAAAAAAAAAAAAAAAAATAAAAATAAAAAAAAAAAAAATAAAATAAAAAAATAGTTTTTGCGAAACTATTTTTCTTTTAATTAAATAAATTATTTTATCACTATTATTGCGTGTGCTTGTCGAATAAAATTTTATTTTTTATTTTAATTTTTTATTTTATTTTAAACTACCACCCATGTTTTTTTTTTTTTAATTTTAATTATTTTTTTTATTTTTTTATTAATTTAACTTCCATTCTTAATATACATAATTTGACAGCTTTGCATAAAATAACAAATCAATTTATATGAAATTATTTCATGAAAAATTATAACCTCCCAAATTTATAAAAAAAAAAAAAAAAACTTATAAAATCTCTGTAGTTTTTTTTTTTATTTATTTATTTATTTATTTATTTAAATTTATATTTTTTTTTTTAAAAAAAAAAAAAAAAAATAAAAAACAATAAAAACCATTTAAATACATTTAAAAAAAAAAAAAAAAAAACTTTTTATTTATTTTTGAAGTTAATCTAATTTATCTTTTATTTTTAAAAACATAATTTGTAATATTACATTAATTCTATTATTTATTTTATTTAATTATTTATTATTTAACATAAAAAAAAAAAAATAATAATAATAATAAAAATAATAATAATAAAAACAATAAAATTATTTAATAAAAATAATAATAATAATAATAAAATAATAATAATAGTATTAAATGTTCATTATTAATATAAAATTCAAATCATAAAAACACATTATAATTTAAAACAATGCCTTTAAAAATTTTTAATAAAAAAGGTGGTAATAATCAATACACAGTTAAATTAAAAATTGATTTAATTTCAAATGTATCCTATGCATATCCAAAAGATACAGAATTTGAAATTGAATGGAAACGTGGTGTACATAGAGGTGTTTTACCAAATGTGTATATGCAGAGCGATGGCGATATTAAACCATCAACTCAGTTTTTAATACCATGTCAATTTTTAAAACAAAAATCAGATCAAGGTGGTGAAGAATTTGCTCCAAAAAGTTTAATTGTTAATTTAAGAAAAGTAAATATAAAAAAAAAAAAAAAATATCAACATTAATTAAAAAATAAAAAAATTAAATGTATTAATATTAAAAAAAAAAAAAAAAAAAAAAAAAAAAAAAATTAGGTTGAATCAAAAAAGAAAACAACTAAAATTGCAACTCTTCAAATTGATTTATCGCATATGGCAAATAAACTAGAATCAGATAAAGAAAAACAATATTCATCAACAATGAAAGGAATAATTGATCAAGAATTTAAACCATATGTAAGTATACTATTTTTTAAAAAAAAAAAAAAAAAAAAAAAAAAAATCATTTAAAAATTATTTTTTTTCTATATAAATTTAAAAACATATTAATTCCAGAATTTTTTTTTTTTTATATAAAATTAGATTGAATTTACTACTTCAGTTTATAAAGGATTATTAAGTCCAGAAGATTTCAATGACAAAAGTGTTTTTATTGCGCCAATTAATGTTTCACCACCAATTGATGATACTTCAATTAGTCATTCATTATATTCTGATGGTAGAAGAAATTCTGTCTCAAGTGTTTCAAGTGAACTTTCAGAGTATTCAAATATTCAAGAAACGTCCTCGTCCATTGGTTTTGGTAATAATAATAATGGTAATAAAAAAGATCATAAAAGAAGTAATAGTAATGGTAGTAATAACAGTAGAGGAAGTAATAGTAGTAAAGGTAGTAATGGTAGTAATGGTATTAATGGTGGAAATCAAAAAAAGATATCACCCACTTCTCGTCACCAAAGGTCAACAAGTGATCCATTTGAATTTAATTTTGAATCAACTACACCAGTTACATTTTCAAGGAAAAGTTTAAGAAATTCTACGACACTAGACGACGATCCATTAAATAGCCCATCCGATCAACCAATCTTTTCATCAGATGAAGAAGTTAAAGAAAGTAATAATCTAAATAACAATAATATTTCACCAACAAATTATTCAAATCGCTCAATATCACCAACAAATTCAACTCAATCATTAGAAACATTTGATAAAGATATTGAAAATCAACCAACATTAGCAGAAACACCAACAAAGAGTAAAAAGAAAATGTTTTCATTCTCTAGTAAAAAGAAATCAAAAGCTTCACCTGAAAGCAATCAAAGAAAAAATAGTAAACCTGAAAATTTAAATGTTTCAAAGATTAAAGGTGATGAAATTAGTACTGAAGAATTCTCATCTGGTAGCGAAAGTGGTGGTTCACCAAAACCTGGTAAATGGAAAAGAAGACATTCAACACCAAATGTTGGTTTCTTTTCAATTAAATCATTCAAAGATAAAGAAAAACAAAAAGAAAAAGAAAAGGAAAAAGAAAAAGAAAAAAAACTTCAATCAGATTTTTATAATACAAATCAAACACTTGATAATTTAACAATTAATGAAACTAATGAAAATGAATTTGAAGGTCACCATAATGGTCTTGATAATAATAATAATAGTAATAGTAATAATAATAATAATAATAATAATAATAATAGTAGTATGAATAATGAAAATTCAAGTAAAAATAATAAAAAATCAAAGAATAAAAAGCAATCATTTGATTCAAATTCATCAACATCACCAACAAATAAACAAGAAAAATCAAAAGATAGAAAGAATTCAAAAGAAAAGAATTTTATAAATAAATTAACGACTTCATTAAATCCAAATAGTAGTAATAATAATAATAATAATAACAATATTAATAATAGTAATGGTAGTGATTCTAAAGATACATTACAATCATCATTGGTTACAAGACATTTAGATGAAAAATTAAAATTCTTAATAGATGATATGATTGTTTCCAAAAGACCAGAATATGTTGGCAACATTCCAATCTCTGCAATTGCAATTTATAAATGTATTTTCGAATGGAAAGAATTATCACCAAATAATAATAAATGTTTAACAGAAATGATTGAAACATTTGATTTAATGATAAAGAAAAAGAATATTGGTAAAGAAAAGTCATTCTATTGGTTATCAAATTCATTTACATTAGGTTTCCTACTTGAGAAATCATATGAAAACCAAAAAATATCACGTTCAGAATTTAACACATCTCCAAGTATTAATTTCTCTCATAATACTGAAAGCCAAAATCTAAAACTATTGATCAATATAGTTCAAGGATATCAAAGATCATTTTGGTCATTATATTGGGATAGTGTTAAATTGGAACTATCAAAGGTAATGGATAGATTAACTGAACAATTAAGAGTAAAGGAATTTGAAACCACACCAATCTTTTTAAATTTCCTTTTATCAACTTTAGAATTTTTAGAGAAAAGGTTACCATTTCAATCAGTTTGGCCAAATATTTTTAAACAAATCTTTTTCTATGTCTCTGGTTATTTAGTTAATAAATTTTTAACTGATAATTCTTTAGCAACTACAAACAATGCTGTAAATACAAAATTATTCATTTCATCTTTATCTCAATGGTTTCAAGAGAATAAAGAATTAAATTATTTTTATTATTTTAAGTAATGTATTAAAAAAAAATAATAATAATTATAATAATAATAATAATTATAATAATAATAATAATTTACTAATTTATTAATAATTTTTTTTTTTTAAAAAAAAAAAAAAATGGAAATAGAATGGAAATGAGCACACTTGTTCAAATATTAGATGTATTGGTAATTGATAAAGATTCATTAAAAGATGAATTAGTCAGAAAAGAGATTTGCCCATCATTAACAACTACACAATTAGCAATTGTTTTATGTAGATTTAATCCAGAAAATTCATCAGAAGAAGTTGATCCAGCAGTAATAAAATATTTACAAGACGAAGGAATCAGAAAACATGACATTCAAAATATTACAACCAATTTAGATAAAATCTATGAATTACCTGATAAACCAGAACCTTCAAGAAGTATCATTGATACAAAGATACCATTAAATATATTCCCTCAATCAAATCAAAAACTCTTTAAATTTTTAACAAAACCAACTACAATTTATTAAAAATAAATAAATAAATAAAATACCAGGGATTTTTGGTTATTATTGAAAAAATAAAAAGTTAAAATAAATAAAATTTTATTTATCTTTATCTGATTGTTCTAATGTTGCTCAATCATCTTGTTTTTCTTGTACTTCTTTTTGAATTTCTTCTTGTTGTTGTTCTTGTTGTTGTTGTTGTTGTTGTTGTTGTTGTTGTTGTTGTTGTTGTTGTTGTTGTTGTTGTTGTTGTTGTTGTTGTTGTTGTTGTTGTTGTTGTTGTTGTTCTTGTACTTGTTCTTGTTCTTGTTCTTGTTCTTGTTCTTGTTCTTGTTCTTGTTCTTGTTGTTGCTCTTGTTTTCCCTCTTGTTCTTGAATCTCTTTTAATTGTTCAATTCTTTGAATCTCACTCTCTTCTTCCTCTTCTTCCTCTTCTTCCTCTGATGTATGTTGGTTACTATCAATATTATTATTTTCAATGATATCGTTATCATTATCAGAGTCATCCTTTACTAATTGAGAAGAGATATCACCAATTAAACAAAGACCAGAATCAGCAGTATCTTCACCATCATAGGTAGAAGGTGATGAAGAAATATTTGAAGATTTTGGAGATTGTGAAGAATTTGGTGGAATTGGTATTATACTTTTATCTAGAGTACCTTTTACTTTTAAGAATATTATATTTGCAACTAAAATTGAAATCATCCATAATGGGAATAATAAAAAATAAGTATTTAAACCACTAAATAATCCTCTAATACCCTGTCTACTAATTATATTTTTAATTGTTTTAAATAAACCTATATTTCTAATATTTAATCTAACTTTTACAACTAAATTTTTTTTAAAAAAAATATATAAATATATAAATGTATTAATATTAAAAAAGTTTTATATACTTTAATAAATAGTAAAAAAAAAAAAAATTACCTGTTAAAATATAATCTAATAAAATTTTAACACCCATTAATGTAATTTGAAGTGGTGACTTTTCAGATTCTTGTTGTTGTTGTTGATTATTATTATTATTATTATTATTATTATTATTATTATTTTGATATTGTTGATATTGTTGATTTTGTGGATATTGATTTTTCTTATTTTTATTTTTTAATATATTATCTAATTTAGTATAAACCTGTTCTAATAATGATTTTAAAACAATAACTTCCCAACCCTATTGATAAATTTTTATTTTTATTTTTATTATTAATATTATATTAATATTATATTAAAAATATATTAAATAATTTTGAATTCATAAATTATTTTGAATACATACAGTATATAAAGCTCTAATTCCTTCATTTTTACAAACACCACTAAAAGTGCAATCATTTAAATTATTACGAGTATTATTAGATCTATAAAATTTATGAACGATGAGACGAGTCATAATTACATCCAAAGGTAATGTTAGGGCATATTTAAGTAAAGAGAGCGAGCCACTAATCAATTGAATGGAATTCTTTGATAAACGAGATTTGCCATGTTTATGATTATTTTTTAAATTGGTTTGAAAGTTATTAAAGGATCTTTGTATGAAATTTATTAAAATGGTGATCATATTATGTACAATGTAAACCATACCACCATCATAGATATGAATTCCTTTATGTCTTAAAAGATTGATTAATGATGTTGATACTGGTGTTGGTAAATTCTCTACAAATGAAGAGGTTGCTATATTATATGTGAATGAATGTATTGGTTGTTGAGGTGGTAATAATGATGGTGATGGTGATGATGATAATTGTATATTTGATGGTGATACACCAACACCAAAGTTTTGTATTAAAGAATTTGGTGATAATGGTTGTTGTGGTGTTGGTTGTGATTGTATAAAGGTTGTTAATGCATGAATTGGAAATTCTATAGGGAAAAATAATAATTTACTACATGCTAATGATCCCCATTGTAAAATGAAATCAAACATTGTTTCATGCTCTTGTTGTTTCTTTAAACTCTTCATATTATCTCTTTGTTGTTTTTGTTGTGCTCTTAAAATCTCTTTTTGTCTATTTATATTATTATTTATACTATCTATATTAATTTTATTTGATGTATTATTACTATTATTATTATTATTATTATTATTATTATTATTAGTAGTAGTAGTAGTATTGATTTTATTCCCACTACTATTTGATATATCCATTTATTTTATTTTTTTTTTATTTTTTTATGTTGAATTTATAAAAAAAAAAAAAAAATAAAAAAAAAAAAATAAAAAAATTTGGAGAAAAAAAAATAAAATAAAAAAAATAAAATAAAAAATAAAAAAATAAAAATAATATATCATATAATATATATATGTAATATCCATTTATTATTATATTATATGTTAATATAATTTAATTATTTGTCATCTAAAAAAGTGGAAAAATAAAAAAAATGGAAATAAAAAATAAAAAAAATAATAAATTATGATTTCTTTTAATTTTTCTTTTTTTTTTTTTTTTTTTATTTTTTTTTTTATTATTTTATTACTATTTTTATTATTTTTTTTTTTAAAAAAAAAAAAAAGTTTATTCATTATCGCTATCTTCTTCATCAACAACATCATCTACACCTGTTAAAAAAAAATAAATAAAAAAAAATAATGGTTAGTAAAATTGAAAATAAAAATCTATATCTTTTAAAAAAAAAAAAAAAAAAACTTACTTGTATCAACAGATGGTACTAATAATTTACGACATTCAACATCGTTGGCCAATTGAAGTGGAGTACGATCATCTTTATTTTTAAGGTTAGTATTTGCTTTACCATCTACGACTAAAATACGGATAGCGTCTAAATTATTTTTAAATGCAGCTTTATGAAGTGGAGTATCTAATGAACCTGCTTGAACTGCATTTACATTTGCCTTTAATCTAATTAAAACCTTTATAACTTCTGCATGATTATTCTTTGCTGCCCAATGTAATGATGTTTCACCAATAGAATCGGTACAATTAATATCAACTTTATTTTCTGAATCTAAAACAAACTCTTCAACATTTTCTTCTTCACCTCTTTTAGCTGCATTAATTAATCTTTGGTTAATAAAATATTGATCGTCATCCATTGCTTGTATTATTATTATTATTATTAAATTTTAAAATTTAGTGTTTTATTTTTTTTTTATAAAATTTTTATTATTTTTTTTTAATTTTTATTTTATTTTATTTTTATTTTTATTCTAATGTACAAATAAATAAGGTATTTTTAATTCAAAAAAAAAATAAAAAATAAAAAAAAAAATCTTATCAAATTTTTTTTTTTTTTATGATTTTTTTTTTTTTTTTTTTTTTTTTTTTTAAAGGAGGGGTTTGGTTATAATAATTTTAAAAATGGGGTCTAAAAATTTTTAAAAATTTTTTTTTTTTTTTTATTATTTTTTTTTTTTTCTCTATTTTTATACAAATAATATGAAAAAGTTAAAATTAAAACAAAAAAAAATAGAACATATATTTTTTAATTAATTGAATGATTATTATTATTGTTTTTTTTTTTTTTTTTATTTTTTTTTTTTTTTATTTTTTTTATTTTTTTTCAATTTTAGATTTTTTTTTTAAAAATTATTATCATTTTAATAATAATAATAAAAATATTTTATTTAAAAATAGAATGATTTAATACTATTTTTTTTTATTTTTTTTTTTATTTTTTTTTTTTACCTTTTTAGTATTATGATGAAGTTAATTTTTTTTTAATTTTTTTAATTTTTTTTTATAATTTTTTGAAAATTTTTCAAAAAAAAAAAAATTGAAATTTTTCAAAAAAAAAAAAAGAGATAAAACGCGTTATCAAGTATCGTTTATCTGTATCCTTCATCATTGATTAATCAATCTTTAATAAATTTGAAAAATCAAAGAAACCACGATAGAGCGTATACATAAAAGATGGAGAATGATCAAGATCAACAACAACAACAACAACAAAGCCAACAACAACAACCACAACAAGAGGAACAAGAACAAGTCGATGTTGATTTAAGTTCACTCCAAGGTCAAGAAAGAATTGAATATATCAATACATTAATTGCCGATAGTTATAATATTGCAATTGCAAAAAAACTTGAAGAATTTTTAGATATTCAAATCAACGAAAATACATATTTATTCCAAGCAAATTCAACACTCCTTAAATTATATCAATTTAACCCAACCCACTTAAACAAAGATTCAATCGCCAAGATGTTAGCAAAGGCATTAATGAATTTCCCATGCAACGACTTTTTATTCCTCTCCTATATGATTCCATCGATCATTCAAAAGGAGGAACCATTGTTAAAACTCTTTATCCTCAACAACTTTTTAGAGACTTGTAAATTTAAAGAAGCTTGGACCCATATCAATAGTCATTCATTCTTTTCAGAGATCCCAAGTTTCATCGACAACATTAGAAACTTTATCTCTGGTGTACTCTCTATCACTTATCAAAATATTTCAATCACCATGTTGGGTGAACTTTTAAATTTATCTGATCGTACTCAACTCGTCGATTATATTCAATCAAAACAACCAACTTGGAAAATCTCTGATTCAACTGTTTCTTTACAATCTGATAATTCAAAACAAAAGAAAGCTGATACTTTTACTTTTGATCGTAATGTTTTTAAATATAATTATAAAAAAAAAAAAAAAAAAAAAAAATTATTTACTAACTTTATTATTTTTTTTTTTATCTTTTAAAATTTTTAGAACTCTCAAGAATCCTTCCAACTTTTATTAAATAAATATTTTAGAATTTAAACAGTAATAATAAAAAAATAATTAAAAAAAAAAAAAAAAAAAAAAAAAAAAAGAATTGTCTTAATATATTATTAGAAATAAAAAAAAAAAAAAAAAAAAAATGTTTAATTATAGTTTTTTTTTTTTATAAAAATATGTCAAACAAAAAAACTAATTGTAATTTTTTATTTTTATTTTTATTTTTGTTTTTTTTTTTATGGCTTGTTTTTATTTAAAGAACCCGAAAAAGTTTTTTTTATTTTTTTTTTATCCACAAATTATTTGTTTTGATATTTATTTACGAACTATGAGAACAGGTCAAATAAAATAGTTAAAAGAGTGATTTGTTGGGAAAAAAAAAAAAAATAAAAAAAAAAAATAAAATAAAAAAAAATAACTAAATTGCAAAAGATTTTTTTTTTTTTTTTTTACACACTGACGAAAATACTCGACTGAGAGCCCACATAGTTTATTTTTTATATTTTTTTTTTTTTTAATTAATCAAATTCTCTTATTATATTACAATTAAAATGGTTAAAGGTAAAATTAATAAAAAAAAAAAAAAAAAAAAAAAAAAATAATAATAATAATAATAATAATAATAAAATTAATAGTTGTATTAATTTTTTTTTTTTTTTTTAATTTAAAATAGATAGATTAAAAGGATATGCACAATGGCATCATGTTGTTCCAAGAAAAGAAAGAAATAATCCAACGATTATTCAACTAGCTAAACATTTTGGAATTTCAGTAAATAAATTTATAAATGATAGTAGTAATTTAGTTAGATTACCAAATAAGAGATGTGTTGAGATGATGTATGTAAAGAATAGGCTTGTTCATCATGGTTATCCACGTTGGCATAGAAAATATAATTTAATTTGTAACAAGAGATTAATCGATATATTTGTAAATTATTCAAAAGATTTAAACAAAATGTATGAAAAATATAAAGAACTTCAAAATGATTTAAAATCGTATATAGGTTATGACAAAAATAGATTAAACGAAAAAATGGATGACGGGCTAGCTCATCTCAGACAAAAAGGTTATGAAAAACATTTACAAAGAGTTTCTCAACAAAATTTAGAAAAAGATAATAATTCAAGTAATTTAAAAAACTATACCCATTATTCATCATTAACAAATGGTGCTTTAAAATCGTCACACATTGGTGGTGTTGCTGTAATTCCAAATTTATTTAAAGGTTGGTCAGATTCAATCTCATATTTCACTCAATCATCTCATATTTTATGTATGAATTTAAATGATAATAATAATAATGATAATAATAATAATGATAATAATAATAATAATAATAATAATAATAATAATAATAATAATAATAATAATAATAATAATAATAATAATAATAATAATAATAATAATAATAAAGAGTTTGAAGTTGAAATTATTGAAAAATTAGAAAATTTAGAAATAAATTATAATGATAAAGAAAAAGAAATTAAAGATTATATTAATTCAAAAGAAACCAATCAAATAATCAAAGAGTTAATTTATGGTATTTATGAACATGATACATTACCATTCTTTTCATTACATTTTAATGAAAATGGTACAATGTTTCCAATTATTCATCCAGCTTATCAGAATACATTAATTGGTGAAGTGATATTAATGTTGGATTATTATATGAAGGGATTTTTACATGGTGGTTTCTATGATAGGGAATTTGTAAGTAAATGGGATTCAAAGGATGATTTGAATAAAACTTTAGATTGTGAAATTTTAAAACAAAATTTAATTGATATAAAAAAAGAGATTGAATCAGGTACTTGGATTCATTTAAAGGAGAAGATTAAATATAAATCGTTAAGAGAAAGGGCATTTGAAATGGGTTTGGAGGGTAGTGGTGGTTTAGAAGATTTACAATCAAATTTAATGGATTTGAATTTGGATATAACCGATCCATCAATTGTAGCATTAAATAAAGCATATGATAATTTAAAAGCTTATAAGGGTTTAAAATATCAAACTTCATTTAGAATTTTAGCAAATGAACAATCTGCTCAATCAATTGATGGAATTTGGATTATCGATAATAATTTCACAGTAAAATATACAATTGAACCAACTTATCCATATCAACAATATTTGAATTCATATAAAGTTGTATTTGGTACATTACCAAAAGAATATCAAATTCAAGATCAATTATATACTGAAGTTGCAAATTCAATCTCTAAACAAATGCCACTTTTACCACCATGTAAAAAATATTTCTTTTTATTATCACAAATTTCTTTTTTTTCAAATTATATTTCAACTTTAAAAAGTTGTGGTCAAATTCCAAAATTAAATTATCAACAAAAACAAGTAAAAGAAGAAGAAGAAGAAAAGGAAGAAGAAATAAAATTAAATTTTAAAACACCAAGTCAATTACCACCATTACCAGTTAGATATTTTAAAGGTATAAAATTAACATTAACAGTTGGTGAAATTATTAAATCAATTTGTGATGCTGCTGATGCTGATGATGATGAAAATAAAGATATTTTAAATTGTTTAAAAGAATATGGTAAAATCAATTTTAAATTTGAAATTGAAAATTTACAATCACCAATTTCTATTGATAATAATAATAATAATAATAATAATAATAATAATAATAATAATAATAATAATAATAATAATAATAATAATAATAATAATAATAATAATAATAATAATAATAATAATAATAATAATATTGAATCAATTAAATCTTCACATGAATCATATAAGAATTTAATTAATAAATTATCAAATCTAATATCAAATTTAATGATTAATAAAATTAAAACTTTAACAAATAATACAAGTGAATACAATTTTAAAGATATTGAATTAAGTGAATATTGTGATAATTTAGCAACTGGATTTTTAGTATTAATGAAATCAATTATTGGAATTGTTGAAATTAGTAAATTTCAAACATTATTTTATATGATGGCTCAATATCTTTACATTTTAGAATCAAAAACTGATAAAATCGCTTCACAATTTGGTGATGTACCTTGGCCATTATCAAGTACATTACCAAAAATTGATTTTGAAAATCAAACAACCACTATTAATCCTGAACATCATTCTAAAATGTTTGAATGTGTTCAATCATTTCATAATGATTGTAAAAAATTTAATATAAATTTAAATGATATTGAAAACAGTTGTCAATCAATTATATCAACTTGTAAAAATCAAATACTTTTTGAATTATGTGATGGTTGTAAAGGTGATTTTCAAATGCATTCTGAACAAATTTACAAAGTTGATTCAATTTGTAGAATCACCTATGAAAGAAATATTCGTAAAGAATTAAATCAACAATTGAATCAACTTCAAGAGAAATATAATCAACAATATTGGTTCACATCTTTCTTTTTAGGTACGAAAAGAAAATTGAATGAAACAAAGTTAATATTGGATAGATTAGATAGTGTGCTTGATTTTGCAATCCCACCATCATTGGAAGAATTTAAAAAGAGTTTTGAAAATATTCAAATCACATTCAATTCACAAAATGATGATTTTAAAAAATTATTTAATCAAGAGTTTAAAGAGATTACAAATTCATTACTTGATTTCTTAAAACTTGTAAAAGGTGATTTCGATATGTTAGAAATTATTACAAAACAAAGAACTTTGAATATTAAAAATTTAATTTCAAAATTATCTTTAACTGAAAAACAAAATACTGAAAATCATTTAATAAATTTATTATCAAAATTATCAAGTGGTGAGCAAAATTCATTAAATAAATTTACACCATTATTTCCAATATCACAGATTGAAATTTCAAGTGAACAATATTTTAAAGAGAATCCTTCAGATTCTAAACTTATTTGGGGTGGTTGTGGTTTTATTTTTGATCAATTAGAAATTAAGCAATCATTTAAACAATTTCAAAATGAAAAACAAACCAATGATTTTATAATTAAAACTAAAAAAATATCAACTGAATCACCATCAAATAAATGGAATTTATTAAATGATTATAAAATGATTTCATTTACTTTAAATATTGAACAAATTGATTATAATGAATTTCAACAATATAATAATAATGAAGAAGAAGAAGAAGAAGAAGAAAAAGAAGAATATGAAGAAGAATATGATGATGAATATTATTTATTAAATGAAAAATGTAATGATTATAATTTTTTAATTAATCGTGATGAATTTGGTAATACAAAATTACATTTAGCAGCAGAGAATGATTATTATGAAATTATAGATCAAATGGTTAAAACTATGGGTAAATCATATTTAGAAGATAAGAATTCATATGGTTTAACACCTTTAGCATGTTCAATTTTAATGGGTAATTTTAATTCATTTGAAATTCTATTATCATTAGGTTCAAATGTAAATTCAAAATGTTATAGTGGTATAACACCATTATATAGTTCAATCTATGAAGGGTATACTAAAATTGCAGAAAAGTTAATTAAAAATCGTTCAGTAGATTTAAATTATCAATTGAATGAGGAGAATACAGCATTACATATTGCATTAACTTTTGGTAATTTAGAAAATGCTTGTCAACTAATAAAGAATGGTGCATCAATATTAATTGAGAGGAAAAGTGATGGTTTTACAGCTATTGAGGTTGCAGCGTCACTTTCTCAAATGGAATTCATTGAAAAAGTTAATAAATTAGGTTTGAAAATTATTGAAAGAATATTACCATCTCAAGGTACAGCATTGCATATTGCAGTTGAGAATGGATCCTATGATTTTGTTAAACATTTATTAGATGTTCAAAATTGGTCAGTTTCAATCCAACAATTAAATGGTTATACACCATTAATGGTTTCATTAGAGAATGGGTACCCTGAAATTGCAAATTTAATTTTAAATAAAACTTTAAATCAATGTAATTATAACATTAGAGGAGCATCAAATGATCATGGTAGTTTAATAACACAATGTTCAATGAAACATTATGGTTTATTTATAAATGAAAAGAAACAAACCGCATCAATGATTGCAATTTCTAAAGGTTATACAGATATTGCATGGAGAATATTGTCATTGGGTGATGAGTCATGGGATCATTTAGATCAAGATGGTTATTCATTATTAGATTATATAATTCTATATGGTGAAGCATCATTATTAAAATTGGTATTAAATGAAAAGTTAATAATTTTTGATACCACTAAAAAATACCAACTCTTATCAAATAATAATTTAAGTTTTTTAGCATTTGCTCTAAGACAAAAGAAATTAGAATTGGTTGATATTTTATTAGAATATGATGCAGAATCAATTTATAAAACTAAACCACAATGGTCATTAATTCATTTAGCAGTTAGAGCTAATCATATAGGTTTAGTTAATAAATGGTTAGATGAAATTAAACCATCAGATTTTAATACAATACATTTAGAGATTAATCCAGATACTATTTATAGTGGTAATGAAATAAATAATAATAATAATAGTAATCAAGTAAATAAAGAAGAAGAAGAAGAAGAAGAAGGAAATGAAAAATTTAAACTTAAAAGTTTATTAGCAATTGCAGCAGAAAGTGGTAGTGTTGAGTCATTAGAACTTTTATTAAATTGTAAATTTTTAAATGAAATTAAAAAGAATAAATCCATTGAACAAATCAATTCAATAGTATGTCCAAGTGGTACACATTTATTATATTATGCAATTATTGGTAGAAATAAAAGAGTGATTGAAACGTTAATTCAAGGATCCTTGTATGAAGATTTAAATATCCAATTGAACCAACAAGGTGATACAGTAATTAGTTTATTATTATCTAGTGGACAACATTCTTTAATTCCTCTATTTATTAGTCATGGTTTAAGAGTTTATAATTTTGGTTTTCAATCAATTGATTCATCAATTAAAGTTGATGATTTTGAATCTATTGAAGAATTTATCAAATTTTCAAATCAAGAAAATATTCAATTAAAAAGAAAAAATCTATTAATTGGTAGTGTAAATAGTAGTAATCCATTTTATTTATATCTTTGGTTAAAATCAATTCAATTTGATTCTCAAAAAATTTTAAATCATTTTAATAAACAAATTCAATTAATAATTTCAAAATGTATATATAATAATGATTATAATGAAAATAATAAAAATAATAATAATAATAATGAAAATGAAAATGATAATAGTGATAGTAATATACAATTAATAAAAGAATGTAAAGAACTTTTAAATAGTTGTATTGGTAAATCAATATTGATAGAAATAGTATCATCAAATAATCATTTAGCAATTAAACAGTTATTTAAAATTATTACATTATTTAATGATAATACAATACAAATTTGTTTAGAAGAATCAATTCGTAAAGATAATATTGAAATTTTTAAAACTATTTTATCATTATCATCACCATCTTTAAAGAATCAAGCAAATTATAAACAAACTCTTATTAATTTATGTAATTCAAATGATTCATTTAAAATTTTAAAATTATTATTGTCAACAAATAAAGAGGCAGAAGAAGGAAATACTTCAAGTAATAGTAATGTAAAAGAAGAGGATAAAGATGAAGAGGAAGATGAGGATAAAATTCATTTAGAAAAGTTACTATTTGAATCACTTTCACAGAATGATGATGAAAAATCATTATCACTTTTAAAAATGTATAAAGGTGATATACCGAAATTAATAATTAAAACAGAACCAATATTAAATATAGCATTGTTATATGGTTGTGAGAAATCATTTGAATATTGTATTGCAAAAGGTTGTGATCCAATGCAAAATAATCCAAACATTTTGAAAATTGTTAATCAAGAAGTTGATATGTTGGGTACTCATTTATTATTGTTAAAGAAATATTTAAAACCTAAAGTTTTACAATCACTATTTTCTCAACATGTTGATATTCAATTTCCAGGATTTTCAAAAACTCAATTAAATATGAAACATTTAGATTTATTATTAATTTTAATTGAACCATCAAGTATTCAAGATTCATTCAATAATACAACCGATTCTGATCAATTAAAATATATTATTGAATTTTCAAATTTATTAGGTTTATCATTATATGATAAACCAATTTCTTTACTTGATTCAGATTCAGCCTCTGACTTTCTAGTAAATTTAAAACATCAATTAAATAATACTAAAAAGGAAAGAAAACTTTCTAATAATAATAATAATAATAATAATAATAATAATAACAATAAGTATTTTAAACCAGAATTTTATATTAAAACAAATGAAGAAATTGATTCAAATTTATTATTATTTGCATGTATGGGTAATAAATCATCTTGGATTGAACAATGGTTTCAAAATAATAATAATGATAATGATTTTAGTTATAGTGATAATAATAATAATAATAATAATAATAATACATTAAGTGAAACTAAATTAGAAATGAATTATCATCGTTGTCGTATGTCAAAAGTAATTAATAGAGTTAATCAATCGGATAGATCAACACCATTAATGAATGCATGTTCAGTTGGTAATAATTTTAGTGTATTGAAATTACTTCAAAATGGTGCAGACTCAACAGCAATCAATAATAAAGGTGAATCTGCTTTGTTTTATTGTTTTGGTAATGAAAATCCAAATAGTACAATTCAATATTTACTTCCTTATTCAAGTTCAGTTTTAAATATTCCAAATGAAGAAGGTGAATATATAATTTCATTAGCATCTAAACTTGGTCTAACTTCATTGGTTTCTCAGTTATTAAATAAAGGTCCATCTTTAGATATTGATGGAAATTATAATGATCTTCCTTTATTTGGTGCTTGTTTTCAAAGTAAACCTGATATTATTAAATTATTATTAACAAATAAACGTTTATTCTCTCCAAGTTATTTAAAATCAACAATAAATCAATGTTCAAATAAAAATCAGCAACAACAACAACAACAACAACAACAACAACAACAACAACAAATACAGCAACTACAATTGGAACAAATACAACAACAACAACAACAAAAACAAAAACAACAAAATGATGATAATAATCAAGATAATAGTAAAAGAAATCAAATTCAAAAATTAATTAAAAATTTACCAATTTCATATGGTTCAGTTTTTGGTGATTCATTAATTTCATTTTTAACAATTTGGAATGAAACATCAAATGCTTTTAGTTCAAATATATTACCAATTAATACATTTGAACAAAGTGATTCACCATTTGATTATTCAATTGAATCAAATAAATCAAGAATGATAGATTTCTTTTCAATGTTAACACCAGAAACTAAAAGAAGTAATCGTTGGATAAAAGTTGTAGTTTCAGATAATCCAGAATTGTTATTTACATTGGATAGTCCAAAAACTGAATTATTAAGTGTTATCCCATTTTATAATTTAAATGCATTACATTTGGCAGCATTAAATGATTGTCATAGAATTGTGATTACATTATTTCAATGTGGAGTTAGTGTAAAGGAAACTTCAATATTTGAAAATAAGAATTCAATTCAAATCGCAGCTTCAATGGGAAAACCTCAATTTATAAAAAGTTTATTAAATGCACATTTTAGATGTGGTGTTGATTTCAATTATTTACTAGATTCCGATAGCAATTCAGCCAATGGTAAATCACCACTAGAATTGGCTTTAATGAATGGTAATATTACATGTGCTTTCATATTGATGCAAGCTTCTCCAAATGTATCAATTGGTAAACCTTCTTTATTCCTATTGGATTTATATTCTTCTAATCAAGTTAACTATACTTGGTCAACCGTTGAATTACTTTGTAAATATTTAGCAATATTTGGTGATGATTCAATTGTTAATCATTTCAATGAACTTGAAAGAATTCAACATTCATCAACAATTGAACAAAAACATTTTTGGAGTTCAAATGAAATGAAATCAATTAAATCATTAATTTCAAAATTAGATTTTAATCAATTAAATCCGTTCTCTAATGAAAGTAAATTTACAAGAGCATTAAATTTAGGATTTACAAATGAAAAAGCAAAAGAGTTCATTTCATTAAATAATTGGTTAGTAGAATCACCAATTAAATCAAAATCATCAGCATCAGCATCACTATTAAAGAATTCTTCTTTAAATCCATTTGATAGTTATTTATCACCAGAATCAATTTTTAAATCAAATATTGAATTATTACCAAACCAATTTAAAACTTCAAATCTTTGGAATTTTGCAAAATTAAATCTTTCAATTTATTCACAATCAAATTTATCTTTATATCTTTGTTCGCCATTACCTTCAACATTTAATGAAGAATCAATGGAAATTTTAGAAAATGCATTCAATTGTTTATTAAAAATTAAAGATGATCAATCAATGTTATCATTATTTGATTCTGAAATTGGTTCAAGTTGGCCTTGGAAATTAATTTTATCAAATAAATTTATACAAATTATGAATCAAGTTTTACAATTGAATAATAATCAACTATATCATTGGTTCATTTCACATTTTAGTGCACGTATTTCAAATTTATTCAATGATTCAACTTTAATTGATAATACTTTTAATAGATTTTCAAAGTTTATTCAATTACTTACTGAACCATTATTAATTTCAAACAATCATGATTGTTCACTTTTCTTTTTACCATATCCACCAACTGATATTCAATTTTCTTTTCAAAGTGAAAATGGTAGATTCAATATGGATCTTGTTATAGATTCAATAGAAAAACAAAAACTATCTAGACATATTCAAGTTTCATTATTATCTCAAATACCAAAATCAACTGAATTCATAAGATCCATATTGAATAATAGTGAACCTGATTCAATTTTAGTTTGTAGACAAACATTTCAATCTTATTCAATTTCACCACTAGAGTATGGTTTAGAAAAAGGAATTTTAATTTCAAATGATTGTTCTGGTGCTTTATTAAAATTATTCAATGGTTTAATTTCATCCTATGATGGTATTAGTAGTAGTAGTAATAATAATGAATATGCAAAAATGCATCCAACAATAATTTTAAATTTCATAAATAATTTAAGATTACTTCAAATTTTAGATTCATCATTAGTTTCAAATGGTTGTAAATTAATATTAATTCAATTGTTTACGTCAATTTTAGAATATTCAAAATATAATATATTAACAGATACAGATCTATTATTACAAAATCAACAACAACAACTAATGATATCAACTACTGGTAGAATTGAATGGTGTCGTGATATGCAAACTATAATTGCTCAAGCGCCACAAACTATTAAAGCTATTGGTATTTCAAATTTCTCTTTTTATATTAAAAAAATAATTGATTATGAAAGAGAAAGATTAACTAATAATAACAACAATAATCAAGTCGGTGGTTATTCATTAAGATCATATATCAATTTAACTCAAATGTTATTATCACCATGTATTAAAAGAATTGAACGTTCAAAAATTTGGAACACTTTAAATTATCAAGAATTATTTGAATTATTAAAGAAAACAATTGATAATGAAATTAATGAAAAAGTTAAACAACGTCCATTTGATAAAATTTGGGAAACATTTCAATCACCAATTAATCAATTCCCATTAGAAAATGATCAATTAGATGATATTAAATCAATTTATATTGAAATTGATAAATATTCAAATAATAAATTAAAATCAATGACTAATCAATCATTAATTATTCATTGTAAATCAATTTCAGATGAAATTAAAAATTTGAAATCAAATAATAATAATAATAATAATGATTTATTAAATATTAAAAATAATCAATTTAAAAAATTATTTATTAAATTATTAAGTGGATTAAGATGGTTAATTTATAATGAATTTGGAACTTATCCATATAGTACTCAAGTTTGTTGTGTTATTGGTTTATTATTATATAATAAAAATTCAAAAGAACAAAGAGGTAGAATTGCACAAGTACTTACTGGTGAAGGTAAATCAACTATTGTAGCATTGCTAGCATCTTATTGTGCTATTTTAGGTAGAACAATTGATATTATAACAACATCGGAATATTTAGCACAAAGAGATTTCATAAAGTTTGAAGGTTTCTTTAAATCACTTGGTATTAGTTGTTCACATATTTGTTACCAACATCCAACACCACAAGTATTTAATGCTCAAATCCTATTTGGAACCAATACAAACTTTGAATTTGCATTGCTAGGTGATAAACTAAATGATTCTAAATTATTATTTACAAATGGTTTACCACGTGAAAAAGATTTAGTTATAGTTGATGAAGTTGATAGTTTATTTATGGATTCAGCATTAAATTCAGCTAGGATGGCAATTTCTTCAAATGATTATCATGGATTTATTTATCAACCAATTTCAAATTATGTAAAAACTACAATTGTACAATCAAATTCATGGTCATTAATTGAACAAATAAAAGATATTGAAGATAATAAAAATGATCAAGATAATGGTGATAATTTATTAATTGATTATCAATATCATATTAATTCAATTTTAATGATAATTAAAAATTCAATTAAAGATTTACCATGTAATGATAAATCAAAAGATTTAATTAGTAAATGGGTATCCTGTCTTGGTAATCAAAGAATTAAAAAAATATTAAATCTTGCCATTAAATCATTTACTTTAAAAGAAGGTTTTGATTATGTAATTATGTATGAATCATCAAATCATTTAAATGATTCTTCAACTACAACCGCCAATAACAGTCCAACTACTGTTGCAACTGTTGTAATCGTAGATAAAGATAATACTGGTAGATTAATGAATGGTTCAAGATATTCCGATGGTTTACATGAATTTATTGAAGTTAAACATGGTTTTCAACCAAATCCAGAATCATTAACTGCAGCTGCAATTTCTCATCCATCTTTCTTTGCACAATATAATGTTGTATTTGGCTTAACTGGTACTTGTGGTGAAGATTCAGAAAGAAGTGAACTATCATTGGTTTATGATGTTGATTCATTTAATGTTCCAAGTTATCAACCATCGAAACGTATTAAAAAACCTTCGAAAATCTATTCAACCATTCAAGATTATCAAAATAGTATAATTGATGAAATTAAAGAAATGCAATCACTATCTAGACCAATTCTATTACTAGTTCCAACTATTAATGATTCAGAGGAGTTTACTCAATTACTACAATCAAATTCTATAAAATCACAACTATTAAATGAAATGCAACAACAAGATGAGGAATTTATAATTACAAAAGCTGGTGA
>NC_007092.3:274741-279741 GCF_000004695.1 Dictyostelium discoideum AX4
GAAGTTGCATGTGGTCCAGGTGCAGGTACAAAATTATGTTTACAATATAAAAACGATTCAAGTAAATTCATATCAACTGATATTTCAAATGAAATGATTCAATTAACTAAACAATGTTTAGGAATGACCAATGGTGATGAAATTCCAGAAAAGAATTTCAAAATTCAACAATGTAATGCTGAAAAACTACCATTCCCAGACAACTCATTCGATCGTTATTTTAGTAATTATTGTTTACATTTAGTAACATCACCAGAAACAATGTTAAAAGAAGCTTATAGAGTATTAGAAGTTGGTGGTATTGCCGCATTTTCAGTGTGGGGTAGACCTGAAAATTCAAATCAATTTACAATTGTTAAGAAAATAGCCGACGAAATTGGAATTGAAATGGGTGGTGCATCAAGATCACCATTTCATTTAAATGATAAAAACAAGTTACGTCAAATGGCATTAGATGCTGGTTTCTCAAGAGTACTCGCTGGTCATACTTTTGTTAATTCAACAATTCAAAATGGTGAAGAATATTCTGAAGTATTTTTAGCAGCACCTGATACTCAAAAATTCATTCAAACACTTGATAAAGAGAAATATTTACTTTGGAAATCAAAGGTAAGATTATTATTATTTTTTTTTTTCTTTTTTTTTTTTCAAATTATAGAGTATTTTTCTAACATTGATTTACATTTTCAAAAATATATATAGATTGCCAACTATGTTGATGAACTTTTAAAAAAAGGTGAATTCATTGGTTCTGAAATTACATATATTGTTTGCACAAAATAAATATTTTGAAAAAAAAAAAAAAAAAAAAAAAAAATTATTTAAACACTTTTTGATAAAAATAGTCCGACAGTATTAAAAACTTATTAAAAAAAAAAAAAATAATAATAATAAAACAAGTTTTAAAATTTTACTTTTAATTTAATGTTTATTGAAGTTTTTTTTTTTTTTTTTATTTTATTTTATATTATTTAAATATTATTAATTATCTATTTTTTTGATTTCTTTTTATGAATGTTTCTTGGTTTTTCAGATTTAGAAGATTGAGTATTGTTATTGTTTGTATTTGTATTTTTTGATTCTTGAACAAAGAGTGAAGCAGTTTGAGAAGCAGATGCAATACCTTGTGGACCTTTAATGATATCCTTATTCTTTTTACTTCTTGCAGCTTTAGCATTTGCACGTTGCCATTTTGGTAACCAACGACCTGGGTCTGGAACATAATTTGGTTTCATTACTTTTGGTAATTTCTTTTTAGATTTCTTAATTTTAACAACTTCTGTTGCAGTTGGTTTGGTAGATTTGGTAGTAGTAGTAGTTGTTGTTGTTGGTGATGATGAATTTGAATCTTCATTTAAATTTAATTTCTTTTCAAAAGTTAAACCATACTTTTCAATTAAATCAATATCAATTTTAGATTCAAATTTAATATTTGGTAATTTACCTTCATACTTTTGAGATAAAGATGGATCGAAATGTGAAGTGGCAACAATGTAAGATGGTAAAGCTATTAAATCATTTGGATTAATCTTTAATACTCTATCAAACATATCAGAGGCTTCTCTATATTTATGATGTTTTAATTTAAAGTTACCACTTGCTTTCAAAAGGTTAACATAAATCTCTTCATCTTTTTCAGATTTCTTTTGTTTATCAAAAATTGAGATTAAATCATCTAAACTATTGACTGCCTTTTCTAAATCACCCGATTTTTCATACAATGCAACCTTTGTAGCGACAATACCAGGTCTCAATGAAACTGATGAATCTAATTTCTCCAAAACATTCAATGCCTTTGCAACATTATTATTATCCAATAAATAAATTTGTGCTAATAATAATTGTGATTTAATTGAACCAGTAGTAGTATTATTCTTTAATAATAATTTCTCTGCATCTTTAAATTTCTTTTCTTTAATTAATAATGAAACTTGAATAATATCTAAATCTTCAACGAATGATGTATCAACTTGTTGTTGTTGTTGGCCGTATTTTGATTTCAAAGTTTTAATTAACTCTTCACATTGACTAACTTTTTTCAATTGTACTAATAATAAACAAAGATTATAATTGATGACTTTCTTTTGTTTACTATTTAAACGAGTTGATTCAGCCTCTGTTAATAAAGATTTCAATGAATCCATTGCATGAGTATACTCTTTTGGTTGAGTTGACCATTGGTCAGATTGAAGAATTGAACGTACTGAAATACTATTATTTGTAGCTACCAATGTTGCACTATCACCAACTTGTTGTTCCAATACATTTTGATATTGTTCTAAAGATTTCTCCAAGTTACCACAAATTTGTTGAACATAACCTAGTTGAACATCGATTGATGTTTGTTCTTCTTTAATCTCTTCTTCACTAAATCCATCTTTTTTTAATGAATCTGTACAAATTTCTAAAAAAAATTAAAAAATTAATATTAATTATTTAAACAAAAAAAAAAAAATTAATATTAATTGTTTGAAAAAAAAAAAAAAAAATTATATAAAATATTATAATTTTTACTCTTTGCTAATTTTAATTGAGTTTCAGCAGTTTTAGTATCATTCTTTGAAATTGCTAAACATGCAGAATTGAATGCTAATTCATGGGTCTTTGTTTGTTGACTCTTATTTTTATTTAATAATTCTTGACATTCATTGAATTTACCTGCATCTAAATAAACTGCACAAAGATTGGTAATAAATTCAATTGAATCTGACTAAAAAATATTATATATTAGTTACTATAAAAATTAAATAATAATAATGATAATGATGATAATAATAATTCCAAATAATACATACATAACCTGGTTTTGATAATAAACTTTCATAAATTGAAATTGTTTTTTGATAATTTTCTAATTTGTAGTACTATAAATAAACATAGATAGATAGATAGATAGATAGATAGATAAAATATTATTAATAATTATATTAATTGTCATATGAAAATCATATAAAATTATAAAATTAATAAAAACATACGATTTGAGCTTCAAGTTCTAAAGATTTAGTTTCTTTTGATGATTGCTTTTCTAATTGAGTTAATGCTTCTTGATATTTTGCAGTTGAATAAAGACAATATGAATATTCGAATTGCATTGATTGAATTTGTTCTGGTTTTTTAAAACATTCAATTGCTTCTGTAAAATTACTAAGTTGCATTAAACAAATTACTTTACATTGGAATGCTTCTGAATCATTACCATTTACTGATAAAACTATAAATATATATAACGTATAAAGTATATTAATATAATTATTATTATTATTATTATTAACATACCAAAATAAATTTTATTTTTTTAAAAAAAATAAAAATTATATTTACTTTTATTACAAACACGAATTGCTTTTTTAAATTGTGAATTTATGATATATTCATCTAACTCTTTAAAGAGTTGTTCTAATGAAACTGTTGTATCTTTAGACATTTCTAGTTTGTTTGTGTTGTTGTTCAACAAAATTTTGGAAAAATAAAATGAAAATTAAAAAAAAAATAAAATAAAAAAAAAAAAAATAAAAAAAAATAAAATTTTAAAAAAAAAAAAAAAAAATGATTGTCACCCACACACACAAAGACCAAAGTCAAAAAAAAAAAAAAATTTTTTGAAAATTATAATATTTAAATATCTAATTATATTATTTATTAATTAAAATGAGTAATAGTACCAACACATGTTCATTACCAAGAATGGTATCATTAGATTGGAGAATGGATATTAAAACATCATCTGATGTTATGTCTAGAATGAATGTTCCAAGTGTTTTATTCAAGTTAGAGGTATTTGAAAATAAAAAAAAATAATAAAAATAATAAAAATAATAAAAATATAAATAAATATCCCATTGTCAAATTTAACAATATTAACATAAATTATTAATAATTAATAATTAAATATAGGTTGAAGATAAAGATAATAAAGTTATTGATCAAGATGAAGAACAAAAAACCAAAACTGTTATTTTTGAATTAAATAAAGAAACTGTCAATACAATGTTAGACAGTTTAGAGTTTGTTAAAAATCAATTAGATTCAATCAAATAGATAAAAAAAGAAAAAAAATGAAAGAAAAAAAAAAAAAAAAAACTATTATCGATAAACTAAATTAATAAAACAACAACATGTGTATATATATATATAATTAAAAATTCATTGATTTAGGTTTAAATTATATTATTATTATTATTTATTATTTACAAAATTACCGTACATCAGTAATTTATTATGTATTTATATATATAAGTATTTATATAAGTATGTATAATTCATTATTTTTTAGACTTCTTTTGAGTTCTTTTATCATCTTTAGTATCATCAATGTCATCTTTAAAATTATTAACCTCTGTTTGATTACCTTCATTTTCAATTTTATCTTCAGTTTTAATATTTGTAGTAGTTTCGGTTGTGGTTGTAGTGGTGGTAGTAGTGGAAGTGGAAGTTTCCTTACTATTTCCTTGATTATTTATTTTACCAGATTTTATTTCATTTTCAATATCTTCTTGAGTGATTTCTTTATTTACCATTGATTGAATATTTAAAGATTTGAATGCTTGAATTTGTTTATCAAAATCTGATGGTACAGTTTCCCTATTCCAATATGTTAATTCATTGAATTTTGATATTGGTTCCCATTTTCTATTATTATTATCTTGTTCATCCTCATCTCTAAATACATAGCCATCAAATCCATTTGGTATTTTTATCTTTTCACCAATTAATTGAATTCCTCTAAATGATGAATATAAATATTTTTCTGGAAAAAAAAAGAAATAAAAAAAAAAAAAAAATAAAAAAAACGAATTTTAGAATATTTGTATGTTTTTTTTTTTTATAATGATAATAATTTTAAAAAATTAAACATACTATCATCAGGCGATGGTGTTGTTGTGGTTGTTGTTGTTGTTGTTGTGGCTGGTTTATCAGTAACTTGGAAATAATTTGAAACTTTTGCAAATCCATTATAACCAATACTAAATGGTAAACGTTGTAAATTAATATCTTCC